>NW_027286721.1:267500-477500 GCF_022747635.1 Hetaerina americana
TAGCAAACTAATTTTTTTCCACTAACCTATTCAATTTAGTGAGTTTAAACTTATATAAATATAAATAATAATCTTTTGTACATAAGAATAACCTTTCATAATTTCCAAACCTATTTTAGAAAAGCGAAAAAACCATTGTCTAACTAGACGCAAAACACAATTATACGCGTGTTCAATTTCTAAAGTATTTTAATATTTTTCTCTCCTAAACCAACGCATTGATTATATTAAAAATAATATTAATTTAAAATTCAATCCATCCTACGAGAATTAGTTGCCATTTAATCAATTTTCATTTGAATTTGTGGGAAAATTAATAACAAACATAACCTTCTACAGCTTATTAGGAGGGGATGGCTTAGTAGCAAATTATAGTACATATATTTCAGTTTAAATATAATATATTTATTTTTCAACATGCGCACCAATTTTTTAGGGCTCCCAAAATTCCAAAGAATAGGCCTACAATCGCCAAATGTGGAAGCAAGTTAATGATTTCACTCGTGTCTTGATAATCCAAGTCGAAAGTCGTGAATGAAAATCAATGCCTTTTATGTTTTCAGGAGTTAGACTCAATTTTCTTCATTAAACAAAACTTACGATCAAAAAACAGAATTTTCTGCATATTGTTATCGTTCAAAGGGTCAAAACTTTCAGATTGAAACACTAGATGGCGTCGCTAATGCACTTAGTGTTCTCAGAGACCCAAATTATAAATAGCAACCCTCCTACGTAAAAAATCACATTATTTAGTCCGTTCAATTTCTGAAATCTTCTATTTTTTTCTCCGGATTGAAAAGAGATATAACATTGGCAATAACCTGAATACACGCGTCAATTCATTGTTAATAAAACGTAATATATACTTGAAGTGTAAATGTCACTGAATTTACGTAACAGTCAAAAGAATATGTAAAGTCGCCATTTACCGCTAGTAATTTACAATCTGTTCGGGTCAATCTAACTGAAGAAATGTCTTTGAAGTCATTTATTCCATTGTTGGACGATTAAAAAAACTATATTCAAACACGGAACTATTTTATGCATATTTTAGAGAAATTTCAGCTTTCTGCCCTTCGTAAAAATGCCGTAAAAAATTATTAGACTTTACAAATTGAACACGCCATAATAATACTGTTATCTAGTCATGCTGATGAAAAAAATCCTATCACTATATATATATATATATATATATATATATATATATATATATATTAATAGGTAATCTACCGGTTAATGTAGGTTTTTGGATGGACACAACTATAAACAAACATTTTATCACTTCTAACAAAACACTAAAATCCAGCAACCTACTCCACATCAAAGTCCCTCTTCATCTCTGAATACTTCCTTCTTCCCTTCTATTCCCTATCCAAGACATCCCTATCCTGTTCCTTCCCTTTCCTCATTTGCCTAACATTCTCCCCTCTATTACAGTCTTCAACATCCCACTATTGCCGGTCAACACCCCCTTCATCCACTTTTCCTGCCTCCATAGGATTGTTCCCAACAAACCCCTCTCTTCGCCCACCATACCAAGTACTTCATCATTTGTTTTCCTTCTTTCGGTCCATTTCACCTTCTCCGTTCCTCTCTCAACACACCCAAATATCTACAATAGCCTCCAGTCTACGTCTATCCTCCTGCTTCAATGACCACGTTTCCATAGCCACACTTACTTAAACTCCATGTCAAGGTTTTTACGATTACTCAACGTCCCTGTCATCAACTCCCTCCTCCTTGTGAAAGCCACTTTTCCTAGCGCAATTCTTCTCCTTACGCCCCTACTACTTTGACCGTGTTGGTCCAAAACACTTCCAAGATACGTAAACTGTTCTACCTGCTCTAGTTTTTGCCCTCCTATTACAGAATGCTAATTTCAGTACATAGTCCGCTACATAGGCCGTATATATCTCTGACCCTCAGGCACTTAATATTATTTTTGGAGGGATAGAAACGAATTTATATAAAAATCTCGATCATTTGATCAATGTTAAATGCTTTTTAATTTACATATCAATTGTAGATAACGTAGAGCATTGTAGTTTCTTCATAAACGTTGTAGATCTTTCAAATATGCAAAAAATTAAGTAAAAATATGGTGGTTTTACATCGGTTTTGGGGTATTTTTATAGAAATACAGTGTCTTGGATACCGCTTTGTGGATTTGACCTACCGTCCGTCGCATAGCCCGTTGATATCTATGTTCCTTAGGTCTTAATACATTTTTTAATTTTTATTTAATATACATTTTTCCTTCAGTTGTTTGGCGGCCTTTATATATATATATAAATATATTTAAATATAAATAAATTACTTCTATATCTTCAGAGGAAGGCGGATTGTTTCTGTCGAAATATCAAGAAAATACGTGTGAGTGTTCTTTTTTTGTGTTTCTATATTTTGTGTTACTGTGTATTGTACTATATATATATATTCGATGGAGTATAAAGAAATTGTTTCAATTCACAAATTTCGATGAAAAAGATGACTTTTCAACCATTTAACACTGTTTATTACGAGCACTGAAAGCGTGCTGGATATATATTTCGAAAATAAATGCCTTTAATTAGCAAGTGACCACGTACTAAGCAAGTAACGGTTAAGTTGTTTAATGGGATTTAGTTGTGCTAATGTATTCTTTGATATAAACTATCATTTTTTAAAAGAAAAATTCCTTTTTTAACTCTTTGCTTAACGAAGAAATATCTGGGAATAATAATAATAATAACAACATTTAATTCTTTTGTAATTAAATAGCAGTTTATAAGAAAAAGACTTGAAATGCCATTATTTTGGAGAATAATAACAATAATAATTCGACAGCTGTTTAAGGTAATTCATATTTTCGTATTTCAGAGTCGGTCGACTTAGTTCAACCAGCTTCCGCTAGCACTGACTCACGGATGTCTCAAGTATTGATACCGATTGTGCTGCCTCTGGCGGAGTATTTGAGTACTCTGTGTGAAACCCTTCGCGTGGTCGAGTGTGTTGTGTTCCCGAGGGACGAACCCCACACTCATGCCCGGCATGACGTCACTCGCGTATTTAAATATTATTTGTTCTTTTCCGTTTTACTCCAAAACTAACTTTATAATTGGTTTTAAAGGGTTCTTTATTAAAATATTACACTGGATTTAATATATTTATCGAGGCTTACTCATTAATATGGCTTTTTTGTACGAAAAGAGTGACATTGAATGAATAAATATGTCTCTTTTTCATACTAATTGCATTTTAAATAGTTTCCAAACACATTGAAATAAATTATTTCAATAAATATATATATTTCTTTCGTTGCGTTATCAATTAGTGTCTTGAATTTTATTTAAAAAATAATATACCGTCCGTCGTATAGTCAGCTGAGACCTTTTGTCCCTTAGGCGGTACATCTATCCCGTACTACCTCCATTCATGTATTTTTTACGTTAAATCTCTAAATTCTCACTAAATAATTGAATATATTGTAATTTATTGCAAAAGATGCATTTTTTAAGTCAACCGTCCGTCAAACAGTCCGTATTTTATGACCTTAATTTTGAAAGAATAAGTTTTTATAAATACACACACACATACGAATATGTTTATATATATATATATATATATATATATATATATATATATATATATATATATATATATATATATATATATACTCCCCAGAATTTAAAATCGATCCCAAAATACGGATTTTACCGTAAATACAAGGTTTCACCACTTTTATATCAAAATGATAATTAAGTTGACCGTCAGTCGATATGGCCGTCAAATTTTATTACCCTTAGGCGTTAAATCCTAGAAATTTAGGGACAAAACTGAATTCAATAATTTCCCAATTGATTTGTGTGATTAGAGAGTAAATTTAACTGTTAAGTCAACCGTCCGTCTAATATTCCGTCAAAATATGATGATCCTTAGGCGGACAAACGGTCTAAATATAGACATACTGCCTTATTCTACAATCTACTTCTGGTTCAGAGTGTTCTTTTAACATAATGTTGACTTTCAGTTGAACGTACAACAAACAGTCCGTCAAATCGTAATGATCTTTAGTTGAATTATCCCTTTAGAAAGCCATATTTTTTTACGTTATAATAATTCTTCTCTTAATTATGAATTTTGACCAGAATATCCTATGTTTCCATCATAATTTGAATTTTCGGCGTACCGTCCGTCAGACAGACCGTTGATATGAAACTTTGGGGATTGATAGTAGATTTCTTAATTTGAAATAATAAGTTGTATCAGTAATTTTTTTAAAATGCTACGACATATTTACTAATAATTAGAAATAAAACAAATTATAAAACACCCGAGGGTAACAAGTTATGACAGCCTATTTAACGGACTATCTTCTTAAATTTCCATTTTATCTACCAAATGACTACTACCTTGATCAAAAAGTTCCCGGAATAACCACCGTGTGGCGCTCCCATCGTTCCGATTTGAGTTCTGTTTTTTTTGTTAAATTGGTACATCTGTTGTTGATATTCCCTTTAAATTTTAGTGTCATAACTTGACATTTGCAAAAGTTACGTAGCCAAGAGTACATCTATCTCTGTGTGTGTTGGCGATTTTTTACAATTTCAGAAATGGATTTAAATTTGCAACAACGAACTTGTATTAAATTTTGCGTAAAAAACGGATTTAGTGGCGCACGGAAGTTGGAAATGTTGGAAAAGTGTTTCGGCAACGATTCTCTAAAAAAAACGGTCGTTTACCAGTGGCACGAGCGGTTCAGAAGTGGTCGTGAGTCAATCGAAGATGATGAACGCAGTGGCAGACCATCGACATCGAAAGTCGGTGAAAAAATTGATAAAGTAAAAGAAATGTTGGTCAATAACCGCAAATTAACCATCAGAGAAATAGCGGAGGACTTGAACATTGCCTATGGATCCGCCCAAGACATTGTGGTTAATGATTTGGGTTTCCGTCGTGTAGCAGCAAAGTTGGTTCCAAAAGACCTCAATTTCATGCAAAAAAGAGACCGTGTTGACGTCGCAAAAGACATGATTTGCGAGGCTGAATCCGATCCCACATTCATCAAAAGGATCATTACTGGAGACGAGACGTGGGTTTATGAGTACGACACGCAATCCAGACATCAGGCAAGTGAATGGCGTTCACCAAATGAGCCGAGACCAAAAAAACCACGTCGTTTTCAGTCAAAAAAGAAGGCAATGCTGACGGTTTTCATGGATTACAACGGTGTAGTGCATCATGAATTTTTGCCAGAAGGCCAGACAGTAAACAAAGAGTATTATTTGGGCGTTATGAGACGTTTGCGTGAAGCAATTCGCCGAAAGAGACCAGAAATGTGGGCAGAAAACTCGTGGATTTTGCACCATGATACCGCACCGTCGCACAGTGCTATCATTATTCGTAATTTTTTGACGAAAAATGCAACAAATACCATCCAACAGCCACCGAATTCACCTGATTTGGCTCCCTGTGACTTCTTTCTGTTCAATCGAGTTAAAAAACCATTACGGGGAACGCGTTTTAGCAGCCGAGAGGAAGTAATGGAAAAATCGCAGGAAGCACTATTGGACATACCGAAAACCGAATATAAAAAATGTTTCGAGGATTGGATCAAGCGCTGGCATAAGTGTGTTGCAGTCGATGGGGATTACTTTGAAGGGGACAATATAGATTTAGATGAATAAACTTGTATTTTTAATTTTCTGAATAAATTCCGGGAAATTTTTGATCAAGGTAGTATATATTTTAAGAGGCATGTCTCTCTGGTTTTAATTTCCATCTCATTGGACGATATCCGATTAATAAATAAGTACGTAAGGGTAATAAACCCAAATGGACTGTTTTCGACGGACGGTAAACCATTTAAGAATTGTGACTAAAACATTAAATGTTTGCGTAAAGATGGTCAAGGTGTTCATTTATCTTAAAGTACAGTACAAATATAAATTTAATGCCTAGGGGTCACAGATCCATACGGACTGTGCGAAAGTTGATCAATTTGACATTGTCCTCCCAAAAAAGTTTAAAAAATAATCAAAATAAGATAGATAAGCAAACAAAAGAACCCGAAAAAAACACCCGAGGACCATATCTACGGCCTTTTCAACGGACGTTCAACTAAAATTACATATTTAGTTTTAAAAAAATTGCTATTTACCATTAAAAAAGTTTTAAAAATTCTAATACAGATTAAAAATGGTGGATTAACCAAAATTAAAATGACAGATCGACTAAGGGTCATAAATTTTCGACGGCCTATACGACGGACGATTGACTATATATTTATTTTTGGACATGGAGAAGAGTGGAGAAGGTGAAATGGACAGAGAAGAAGGAAAACAAATGAGGAAGTATAACTTGGTATGGTGAAAGGCGAAGAGAGGGGTTTGTAGGGCGATATTACTAAGGAGGCAGGAAAAGTGGATGAAGGGGGTATTGATTGGCAATAGTGGGATGTTGAAGACTGTAACTGAGGGGAGAATGTTAATGGCAAACGAGGAAAGGAAAGGAACAGGATGGGGATGTCTTGGATAGGGGATGAAAGGAGGGAGAAAGTACTCAGAGCTGAAGAGGAACCTGATGTAGAGTAGGATGTTGTGTTTTGCTAGGGGTCACAAATTATTTAATTAGTAATTATGTCCATCCAAAAACCTACCTTAACTGGTTGATTACCTAATAATAAAATAACTAGACATGACCTTGAAATATGCAGTAATTCAGTCATGGATAACACGTAAAAGTAAACTTAAAAGCTAGAGTGCGGATGCAAATCAACCTCAGAAGTAGTATTTTTTTTCAATTTTGTCATCCAAACTGATTACTTACCTTTCGAAAAACATTCACAGTTATATATTCACGTGAAAGCATTAAAGTATTACTTTATGGAATATTTGTCTGTTTTTGGCAAAGTACATTATCTCCTGTTAGGTCATGCAATGCTGTTTATCCCGTCGTGTAGAGCATGTGCTACATATTTACTTGAAGCGTAATATTACAACATACTAGAAAGGATTTCACAACATTTAAAAGTTTACTTAATTCAGTAGTGTAGGTAGTTTACTTGAGTTAACTTAATATTTGTAAATTTCCACAAATAAACTCGGAATTCGTCTTCCTGTGCGTCTTACCTTGTCCGCAATCACTGGCGCTATTAAATGATACGTGGAGGAAACGATTAGAAAGAGAGATTTTGAATGGGAGAATTAGGAATCAGAGGCAGTGGGGAATTCATTGAAAATCGTTCTGGATTGCAAAGAAACTGCGATGGAGATACCGCAACATTAACTTTTAACGGAGTCATCCGCTGATTTGAATTTCAATGCAACAATTTCAGAGTGTAAAAATCAATTGAATTGGATGAATGGAATGTATAAAACTAGCACAGGCAACTGGGAAGGGGAAAAGAAACGCAAAGTTGGAGTTCTGCAACGATAAGAATATGGGATCACGAACACACTCTCTGAGTGACATCAATGCAGAAGATACATATAGGATAGTTGCGGGCATAGCCAGATATCAAACAGATTATATTACTTTTAGAAATAGGAACAAAAAGAAAGCGAGACAAAGTAAGAGTTATCCTTGCTCATGGAGAGCTGTTCGGGACACCAGAAAATTGAATGGATTGAACCGGATCCCTATTGATGTCCGGTCGAGTGCTTTATCCAGGCAAGCTATCGAGGCGTCCTCTCTTAAAGAATGTAATTCAGATATCCGGGTTCGAATCCCGGTCAAGGCGAATGATTTTTACACTCTGCAACTGTTGCATTGTCATTCAGTTCTGTAAAGGATCCAAGTTTAACTTTGTCACTCAAAGTTTACAGTGATTACTGGGCGAAATATAAATTAAAGAGGAAATTTTGAGTTTGAGTTAAGGAATTGGGAGAGGCATGCATTATGCCATTGCGGTAATTAGATCATGAATAAACAGATGAAATAGAACAAATTAAGGGCGTATTTGACTGTTTCATATAATTCGAATAGACGTTTGATAGAGTTATTTGGGAATAATCAAATGATGTACTGTTAAAAATAGGAAAATATTGGAATAAGGAGAGGAGGTCAATCTGCAACCTATTAATATCTATCAGACTGCTATCAGGTGTGAGTTAGTGACAAAGAGAGTCCGGATGGGCGGTTTTAGGAAGAGGTGTAAGGCATGGGTTGTCCATTATCACCTGTGAGGTTCAATACGTACATAAGTGGAGGAAATGATTAAAAAGAGGCATTATGAGTCGAAGGACTGGAGATAGGAATGAAATTATGCAGGGAATACATTTAAAATCAGTTGGGTTTGATTGGATGTCCAAGATTTACTTTGCCAGTCAGCCAATGAAGGGTTTGCAAGCACTGCTGACTGAATTGGACATTCAGTGCGATGTATATGGGACGAGAATAAATGTAAATTAAACAAAGGTTATTTCCCAGAAAGAGAAAGGATACAAAGAGAACAAAAGCTATTATTGTCGGTGGAACGGTTTATTCATATCTCGGAAGTGTTTTGGACCAAAATGGTCGCCCGAGTTTAGACGTAAGGAGAATAAGAATAAATAGTTTTAATATGGGCAGAGAAGCTTTCACTAAATAAGGAGGGAGAGGGAATTAAGATGAGAGGGACGTTTCAGACATTTGCATCAACACAAGATTGAATGTTGAAGAAATAAGCTTTGTTTATTATATTCAGTTATTTTTATATCCAATTTCGTTTTGCTTCGAGTGAAAACTATTGTTTAAAGAGGACCTGATCGCAAGATATGGTGGCATTTTCAAGTTATAAAGTCTTATAATATTTTGAAACTAAAGTAAACAAGATTGAATGTTGAAACTTATAGAAGTAGAAGAAGTGATAATTGTTAATATTGATGGAATTTAAAAAGGTCCAATTGCGTGTTCATTTGAGAGATAATAATAATTAAATATTTCGAATCTTCCCACAGAATATTTTCGTCTGTTCAGATTGTAAAGTCTTTGAATTAATTTCTAATAAACCACATAAGAATGATAGTTGAACCTTACCCCTGTTCTACAAATAACCTTTATTTACTAATATTGGATTTCAAAACATCGATTTTACTTTTAGGTTCACAGGAAAAAATTAATTTTTACGACCCACATTACAGAAATTTCATATCGAAAGATCATCAATTTCGTCCCTAGCAAACTAATTTTTTTCTACTAACCTATTCAATTTAGTGAGTTTAATCTTATATAAATATAAATAATAATCTTTTGTACATAAGAATAACCTTTCATAATTTCCAATCCTATTTTAGAAAAGCGAAAAAAACCATTGTCTAACTAGACGCACAACACAATATTATACGCGTGTTCAATTTCTAAAGTATTTTAATATTTTTCTCCTAAACCAACGCATTGATTATATTAAAAATAATATTAATTTAAAATTCAATCCATCCCTACGAGAATTACTTGCCATTTAATCAATTTTCATTTGAATTTGTGGGAAAATTAATAAGAAACATAACCTTCTACAGCTTATTAGGAGGGGATGGCTTAGTAGCAAATTATAGTACATATATTTCAGTTTAAATATAATATATTTATTTTTCAACATGCGCACCAATTTTTTAGGGCTCCCAAAATTCCAAAGAATAGGCCTACATCGCCAAATGTGGAAGCAAGTTAATGATTTCACTCGTGTCTTGATAATCCAAGTCGAAAGTCGTGAATGAAAATCAATGCCTTTTATGTTTTCAGGAGTTAGACTCAATTTTCTTCATTAAACAAAACTTACGATCAAAAAACAGAATTTTCTGCATATTGTTATCGTTCAAAGGGTCAAAACTTTCAGATTGAAACACTAGATGGCGTCGCTAATGCACTTAGTGTTCTCAGAGACCCAAATTATAAATAGCAACCCTCCTACGTAAAAAATCACATTATTTAGTCCGTTCAATTTCTGAAATCTTCTATTTTTTTCTCCGGATTGAAAAGAGATATAACATTGACAATAACCTGAATACACGCGTCAATTCATTGTTAATAAAACGTAATATATACTTGAAGTGTAAATGTCACTGAATTTACGTAACAGTCAAAAGAATATGTAAAGTCGCCATTTACCGCTAGTAATTTACAATCTGTTCGGGTCAATCTAACTGAAGAAATGTCTTTGAAGTCATTTATTCCATTGTTGGACGATTAAAAAAACTATATTCAAACACGGAACTATTTTATGCATATTTTAGAGAAATTTCAGCTTTCTGCCCTTCGTAAAAATGCCGTAAAAAATTATTAGACTTTACAAATTGAACACGCCATAATAATACTGTTATCTAGTCATGCTGATGAAAAAAATCCTATCACTATATATATATATATATATATATATTAATAGGTAATCTACCGGTTAATGTAGGTTTTTGGATGGACACAACTATAAACAAACATTTTATCACTTCTAACAAAACACTAAAATCCAGCAACCTACTCCACATCAAAGTCCCTCTTCATCTCTGAATACTTCCTTCTTCCCTTCTATTCCCTATCCAAGACATCCCTATCCTGTTCCTTCCCTTTCCTCATTTGCCTAACATTCTCCCCTCTATTACAGTCTTCAACATCCCACTATTGCCGGTCAACACCCCCTTCATCCACTTTTCCTGCCTCCATAGGATTGTTCCCAACAAACCCCTCTCTTCGCCCACCATACCAAGTACTTCATCATTTGTTTTCCTTCTTTCGGTCCATTTCACCTTCTCCATTCCTCTCTCAACACACCCACATATCTACAATAGCCTCCAGTCTACGTCTATCCTCCTGCTTCAATGACCACGTTTCCATAGCCACACTTACTTAAACTCCATGTCAAGGTTTTTACGATTACTCAACGTCCCTGTCATCAACTCCCTCCTCCTTGTGAAAGCCACTTTTCCTAGCGCAATTCTTCTCCTTACGCCCCTACTACTTTGACCGTGTTGGTCCAAAACACTTCCAAGATACGTAAACTGTTCTACCTGCTCTAGTTTTTGCCCTCCTATTACAGAATGCTAATTTCAGTACATAGTCCGCTACATAGGCCGTATATATCTCTGACCCTCAGGCACTTAATATTATTTTTGGAGGGATAGAAACGAATTTATATAAAAATCTCGATCATTTGATCAATGTTAAATGCTTTTTAATTTACATATCAATTGTAGATAACGTAGAGCATTGTAGTTTCTTCATAAACGTTGTAGATCTTTCAAATATGCAAAAAATTAAGTAAAAATATGGTGGTTATACATCGGTTTTGGGGTATTTTCATAGAAATACAGTGTCTTGGATACCGCTTTGTGGATTTGACCTACCGTCCGTCGCATAGCCCGTTGATATCTATGTTCCTTAGGTCTTAATACATTTTTTAATTTTTATTTAATATACATTTTTCCTTCAGTTGTTTGGCGGCCTTTATACATATATAAATATAAATAAATTACTTCTACATCTTCAGAGGAAGACGGATTGTTTCTGTCGAAATATCAAGAAAATACGTGCGAGTGTTTTTTTTTGGGTTTCTATACAACATTTAATTCTTTTGTAATTAAATAGCAGTTTATAAGAAAAAGACTTGAAATGCCATTATTTTGGAGAATAATAACAATAATAATTCGACAGCTGTTTAAGGTAATTCATAATTTCGTATTTCAGAGTCGGTCGACTTAGTTCAAACAAGTTCCGCTAGCTCTGACTCACGGGTGTCTCAAGTATTGATACCGATTGTGCTGCCTCTGGCGGAGTATTTGAGTACTCTGTGTGAAACCCTTCGCGTGGTCGAGTGTGTTGTGTTCCCGAGGGACGAGCCCCACACTCATGCCCGGCATGACGTCACTCGCGTATTTAAATATTATTTGTTCTTTTCCGTTTTACTCCAAAACTAACTTTATCATTGGTTTTAAAGGGTTCTATATTAAAATATTACACTGGATTTAATATATTTATCGAGGCTTACTCATTAATATGGCTTTTTTGTACGAAAAGTGACATTGAATGAATAAATATGTCTCTTTTTCATACTAATTGCATTTTAAATAGTTTCCAAACACATTGAAATAAATTATTTCAATAAATATATATATTTCTTTCGTTGCGTTATCAATTAGTGTCTTGAATTTTATTTAAAAAATAATATACCGTCCGTCGTATAGTCAGCTGAGACCTTTTGTCCCTTAGGCGGTACATCTATCCCGTACTACCTCCATTCATGTATTTTTTACGTTAAATCTCTAAATTCTCACTAAATAATTGAATTTATTGTAATTTATTGCAAAAGATGCATTTTTTAAGTCAACCGTCCGTCAAACAGTCCGTATTTTATGTCCTTAATTTTGAAAGAATAAGTTATTATAAATACACACACACATACAAATAGGTTTATATATATATATATACATATATATATATATATATATATATATATATATATATATATACATATATATATATATATATATATATATATATATATATATATATATATATATATATATATATATATATATAACTAGTAGAGTAGAGAGTAAATTTAACTGTTAAGTCAACCGTCCGTCTAATATTCCGTCAAAATATGATGATCCTTAGGCGGACAAACCGTCTAAATATAGACATACTGCCTTATTCTACAATCCACTACTGGTTCAGAGTGTTCTTTTAACATAATGTTGACTTTCAGTTGAACGTACAACAAACAGTCCATCAAATCGTAATGATCTTTAGTTGAATTATCCCTTTAGAAAGCCATATTGTTTACGTTATAATAATTCTTCTCTTAATTATGAATTTTGACCAGAATATCCTATGTTTCCATCATAATTTGAATTTTCAACGTACCGTCCGTCAAACAGACCGTTGATATGAAACTTTGGGGATTGATAGTAGATTTCTTAATTTGAAATAATAAGTTGTATCAGTAATTTTTTTTTAAAATGCTACGACATATTTACTAATAATTAGAAATAAAACAAATTATAAAACACCCGAGGGTAACAAGTTATGACGGCCTATTTAACGGACTATCTTCTTAAATTTCCATTTTATCTACCAAATGACTATATATTTTTAGAGGCATGTCTCTCTGGTTTTAATTTCCATCTCATTGGACGATATCCGATTAATAAATAAGTACGTAAGGGTAATAAACCCAAATGGACTGTTTTCGACGGACGGTAAACCATTTAAGAATTGTGACTAAAACATTAAATGTTTGCGTAAAGATGGTCAAGGTGTTCATTTATCTTAAAGTACAGTACAAATATAAATTTAATGCCTAGGGGTCACAGATCCATACGGACTGTGCGAAAGTTGATCAATTTGACATTGTCCTCCCAAAAAAGTTAAAAAAATAATCAAAATAAGATAGATAAGCAAACAAAAGAACCCGAAAAAAACACCCAAGGACCATATCTACGGCCTTTTCAACGGACGTTCAACTAAAATTACATATTTAGTTTTAAAAAAATTCCTATTTACCATTAAAAAAGTTTTAAAAATTCTAATACAAATTAAAAATGGTGGATTAACCAAAATTAAAATGACAGATCGACTAAGGGTCATAAATTTTCGACGGCCTATACGACGGACGATTGACTATATATTTATTTTTGGACATGGAGAAGAGTGGAGAAGGTGAAATGGACAGAGAAGAAGGAAAACAAATGAGGAAGTATAACTTGGTATGGTGAAAGGCGAAGAGAGGGGTTTGTAGGGCGATATTACTAAGGAGGCAGGAAAAGTGGATGAAGGGGGTATTGATTTATTGATAGAATAGGGCAGATAGGGGTATTGATTGGCAATAGTGAGATGTTGAAGACTGTAACTGAGGGGAGAATGTTAGGCAAACGAGGAAAGGAAAGGAACAGGATGGGGATGTCTTGGATAGGGGATGAAAGGAGGGAGAAAGTACTTAGAGCTGAAGAGGAACCTGATGTAGAGTAGGTTGTTGTGTTTTGATAGGGGTCACAAATTATTTAATTAGTAATTATGTCCATCCAAAAACCTACCTTAACTGGTTGATTACCTAATAATAAAATAACTAGACATGACCTTGAAATATGCAGTAATTCAGTCATGGATAACACGTAAAAGTAAACTTAAAAGCTAGAGTGCGGATGCAAATCAACCTCAGAAGTAGTATTTTTTTTCAATTTTGTCATCCAAACTGATTACTTACCTTTCGAAAAACATTCACAGTTATATATTCACGTGAAAGCATTAAAGTATTACTTTATGGAATATTTGTCGGTTTTTGGCAAAGTACATTGTCTCGTGTTACGTCATGTAATGCTGTTTATCCCGTCGTGTAGAGCATGTGCTACATATTTACTTGAAGCGTAATATTACAACATACTAGAAAGGATTTCACAACATTTAAAAGTTTACTTAATTCAGTAGTGTAGGTAGTTTACTTGAGTTAACTTAATATTTGTAAATTTCCACAAATAAACTCGGAATTCGTCTTCCTGCGCGTCTTACCTTGTCCGCAATCACTGGCGCTATTAAATGATACGTGGAGGAAACGATTAGAAAGAGAGATTTTGAATGGGAGAATTAGGAATCAGAGGCAGTCAAGAATTCATTGAAAATCATTCAGCTTTACAAAGAAACTGCGATGGAGATACCGCAACATTAACTTTTAACGGAGTCATCCGCTGATTTGAATTTCAATGCAACAATTTCAGAGTGTAAAAATTGATTCGCCTTTGACCGGGATTCGAACCCGAATTCCTATCGATGTCTGGTTGAGTGCTTTATCCAGGCAAGCTATCGAGGCGTCCTCTCTTAAACAATGTAATTCAGATATCCGGGTTCGAATCCCGGTCAAGGCGAATGATTTTTACACTCTGAAACTGTTGCATTGTCATTCAGTTCTGTAAAAGATCCAAGTTTAACTTTGTCACTCAAAGTTTACAGTGATTACTGGGCGAAATATAAATTAAGAGGAAATGTTGAGTTTGAGTTAAGGAATTGGGAGAGGCATGCATTATGCCATTGCAATAATTAGATCATGAATAAACAGATGAAATAGAACAAATTAAGGGCGTATTTGACTGTTTCGTATAATTCGAATAGACGTTTGATAGAGTTATTTGGGAATAATCAAATGATGTACTGTTAAAAATAGGAAAATATTGGAATAAGGAGAGGAGGTCAATCTGCAACCTATTAATATCTATCAGACTGCTATCAGGTGTGAGTTAGTGACAAAGAGAGTCCGGATGGGCGGTTTTAGGAAGAGGTGTAAGGCATGGGTTGTCCATTATCACCTGTGAGGTTCAATACGTACATAAGTGGAGGAAATGATTAAAAAGAGGCATTATGAGTCGAAGGACTGGAGATAGGAATGAAATTATGCAGGGAATACATTTAAAATCAGTTGGGTTTGATTGGATGTCCAAGATTTACTTTGCCAGTCAGCCAATGAAGGGTTTGCAAGCACTGCTGACTGAATTGGACATTCAGTGCGATGTATATGGGACGAGAATAAATGTAAATTAAACAAAGGTTATTTCCCAGAAAGAGAAAGGATACAAAGAGAACAAAAGCTATTATTGTCGGTGGAACGGTTTATTCATATCTCGGAAGTGTTTTGGACCAAAATGGTCGCCCAAGTTTAGACGTAAGGAGAATAAGAATAAATAGTTTTAATATGGGCAGAGAAGCTTTCACTAAATAAGGAGGGAGAGGGAATTAAGATGAGAGGAACGTTTCAGACATTTGCATCAACACAAGATTGAATGTTGAAGAAATAAGCTTTGTTTATTATATTCAGTTATTTTTATATCCAATTTCGTTTTGCTTCGAGTGAAAACTATTGTTTAAAGAGGACCTGATCGCAAGATATGGTGGCATTTTCAAGTTATAAAGTCTTATAATATTTTGAAACTAAAGTAAACAAGATTGAATGTTGAAACTTATAGAAGTAGAAGAAGTGATAATTGTTAATATTGATGGAATTTAAAAAGGTCCAATTGCGTGTTCATTTGAGAGATAATAATTAAATATTTCGAATCTTCCCACAGAATATTTTCGTCTGTTCAGATTGTAAAGTCTTTGAATTAATTTCTAATAAACCACATAAGAATGATAGTTGAACCTTACCCCTGTTCTACAAATAACCTTTATTTACTAATATTGGATTTCAAAACATCGATTTTACTTTTAGGTTCACAGGAAAAAATTAATTTTTACGACCCACATTACAGAAATTTCATATCGAAAGATCATCAATTTCGTCATTTCGTTGTAAATACATATATATCTATATATATATATATATATATATATATATATATATATATATATATATATATATATACATATAAATATACATATACACCACAGAAACCATAACATAACTAGGCATACCAAACGCACAGCACGACGATCCGCCAAAGCACACAGACAGCTTATTGGGTGGCTCAGGCAACTAGTTCCTAACTAGTGGGCGGGGCTATATATAGTCCACGCCATGGCGGCCAGATTGCACCAGTTCGCGAATTTAATGGAAATAACGCGTATATCCCCTCCGGAGGGAATTTAATGACCTTAAACTAAGTAAAACTCAGATATGTGTTTTAGAAAATGTCCCCATTTTCTCGCAAATAGTTTGAAAGCCATCAATAGTATCAGTTAGCGCACTACGGACCATAGTCACTACGTAAAAATTGTGTTTTCCGATAGAATATGACCTTGTTCAAGTTCTGTGGAAATTTCATTATTAACTTATCAAGAAAGTAGATTGACACATATTGTAATTAAAGAAATAAGCTTTGTTTATAATATTCAGTTATTTTTATATCCAATTTCGTTTTGCTTCGAGTGAAAACTATTGTTTAAAGAGGACCTGATCGCAAGATATGGTGGCATATTCAAGTTATAAAGTCTTATAATATTTTGAAACTAAAGTAAACAAGATTGAATGTTGAAACTTATAGAAGTAGAAGAAGTGATAATTGTTAATATTGATGGAATTTAAAAAGGTCCAATTGCGTGTTCATTTGAGAGATAATAATAATTAAATATTTCGAATCTTCCCACAGAATATTTTCGTCTGTTCAGATTGTAAAGTCTTTGAATTAATTTCTAATAAACCACATAAGAATGATAGTTGAACCTTACCCCTGTTCTACAAATAACCTTTATTTACTAATATTGGATTTCAAAACATCGATTTTACTTTTAGGTTCACAGGAAAAAATTAATTTTTACGACCCACATTACAGAAATTTCATATCGAAAGATCATCAATTTCGTCCCTAGCAAACTAATTTTTTTCTACTAACCTATTCAATTTAGTGAGTTTAATCTTATATAAATATAAATAATAATCTTTTGTACATAAGAATAACCTTTCATAATTTCCAAACCTATTTTAGAAAAGCGAAAAAACCATTGTCTAACTAGACGCACAACACAATATTATACGCGTGTTCAATTTCTAAAGTATTTTAATATTTTTCTCCTAAACCAACGCATTGATTATATTAAAAATAATATTAATTTAAAATTCAATCCATCCCTACGAGAATTAGTTGCCATTTAATCAATTTTCATTTGAATTTGTGGGAAAATTAATAAGAAACATAACCTTCTACAGCTTATTAGGAGGGGATTGCTTAGTAGCAAATTATAGTACATATATTTCAGTTTAAATATAATATATTTATTTTTCAACATGCGCACCAATTTTTTAGGGCTCCCAAAATTCCAAAGAATAGGCCTCCATCGCCAAATGTGGAAGCAAGTTAATGATTTCACTCGTGTCTTGATAATCCAAGTCGAAAGTCGTGAATGAAAATCAATGCCTTTTATGTTTTCAGGAGTTAGACTCAATTTTCTTCATTAAACAAAACTTACGATCAAAAAACAGAATTTTCTGCATATTGTTATCGTTCAAAGGGTCAAAACTTTCAGATTGAAACACTAGATGGCGTCGCTAATGCACTTAGTGTTCTCAGAGACCCAAATTATAAATAGCAACCCTCCTACGTAAAAAATCACATTATTTAGTCCGTTCAATTTCTGAAATCTTCTATTTTTTTCTCCGGATTGAAAAGAGATATAACATTGACAATAACCTGAATACACGCGTCAATTCATTGTTAATAAAACGTAATATATACTTGAAGTGTAAATGTCACTGAATTTACGTAACAGTCAAAAGAATATGTAAAGTCGCCATTTACCGCTAGTAATTTACAATCTGTTCGGGTCAATCTAACTGAAGAAATGTCTTTGAAGTCATTTATTCCATTGTTGGACGATTAAAAAAACTATATTCAAACACGGAACTATTTTATGCATATTTTAGAGAAATTTCAGCTTTCTGCCCTTCGTAAAAATGCCGTAAAAAATTATTAGACTTTACAAATTGAACACGCCATAATAATACTGTTATCTAGTCATGCTGATGAAAAAAATCCTATCACTATATATATATATATTAATAGGTAATCTACCGGTTAATGTAGGTTTTTGGATGGACACAACTATAAACAAACATTTTATCACTTCTAACAAAACACTAAAATCCAGCAACCTACTCCACATCAAAGTCCCTCTTCATCTCTGAATACTTCCTTCTTCCCTTCTATTCCCTATCCAAGACATCCCTATCCTGTTCCTTCCCTTTCCTCATTTGCCTAACATTCTCCCCTCTATTACAGTCTTCAACATCCCACTATTGCCGGTCAACACCCCCTTCATCCACTTTTCCTGCCTCCATAGGATTGTTCCCAACAAACCCCTCTCTTCGCCCACCATACCAAGTACTTCATCACTTGTTTTCCTTCTTTCGGTCCATTTCACCTTCTCCATTCCTCTCTCAACACACCCACATATCTACAATAGCCACCAGTCTACGTCTATCCTCCTGCTTCAATGACCACGTTTCCATAGCCACACTTACTTAAACTCCATGTCAAGGTTTTTACGATTACTCAACGTCCCTGTCATCAACTCCCTCCTCCTTGTGAAAGCCACTTTTCCTAGCGCAATTCTTCTCCTTACGCCCCTACTACTTTGACCGTGTTGGTCCAAAACACTTCCAAGATACGTAAACTGTTCTACCTGCTCTAGTTTTTGCCCTCCTATTACAGAATGCTAATTTCAGTACATAGTCCGCTACATAGGCCGTATATATCTCTGACCCTCAGGCACTTAATATTATTTTTGGAGGGATAGAAACGAATTTATATAAAAATCTCGATCATTTGATCAATGTTAAATGCTTTTTAATTTACATATCAATTGTAGATAACGTAGAGCATTGTAGTTTCTTCATAAACGTTGTAGATCTTTCAAATATGCAAAAAATTAAGTAAAAATATGGTGGTTTTACATCGGTTTTGGGGTATTTTCATAGAAATACAGTGTCTTGGATACCGCTTTGTGGATTTGACCTACCGTCCGTCGCATAGCCCGTTGATATCTATGTTCCTTAGGTCTTAATACATTTTTTTAATTTTTATTTAATATACATTTTCCCTTCAGTTGTTTGGCGGCCTTTATATATATATAAATATATATAAATATAAATAAATTACTTCTATATCTTCAGAGGAAGACGGATTGTTTCTGTCGAAATATCAAGAAAATACGTGTGAGTGTTCTTTTTTTGTGTTTCTATATTTTGTGTTACTGTGTATTGTACTATATATATATATATATATATATATATATATATTTATATATATATATATATATATATATTCGATGGAGTATAAAGAAATTGTTTCAATTCACAAATTTCGATGAAAAAGATGACTTTTCAACCATTTAACACTGTTTATTACGAGCACTGAAAGCGTGCTGGATATATATTTCGAAAATAAATGCCTTTAATTAGCAAGTGACCACGTACTAAGCAAGTAACGGTTAAGTTGTTTAATGGGATTTAGTTGTGCTAATGTATTCTTTGATATAAACTATCATTTTTTAAAAGAAAAATTCCTTTTTTAACTCTTTGCTTAACGAAGAAATATCTGGGAATAATAATAATAATAACAACATTTAATTCTTTTGTAATTAAATAGCAGTTTATAAGAAAAAGACTTGAAATGCCATTATTTTGGAGAATAATAACAATAATATTTCGACAGCTGTTTAAGGTAATTCATATTTTCGTATTTCAGAGTCGGTCGACTTAGTTCAACCAGCTTCCGCTAGCACTGACTCACGGATGTCTCAAGTATTGATACCGATTGTGCTGCCTCTGGCGGAGTATTTGAGTACTCTGTGTGAAACCCTTCGCGTGGTCGAGTGTGTTGTGTTCCCGAGGGACGAACCCCACACTCATGCCCGGCATGACGTCACTCGCGTATTTAAATATTATTTGTTCTTTTCCGTTTTACTCCAAAACTAACTTTATAATTGGTTTTAAAGGGTTCTTTATTAAAATATTACACTGGATTTAATATATTTATCGAGGCTTACTCATTAATATGGCTTTTTTGTACGAAAAGAGTGACATTGAAAGAATAAATATGTCTCTTATTCATACTAATTGCATTTTAAATAGTTTCCAAACACATTGAAATAAATTATTTCAATAAATATATATATATTTCTTTCGTTGCGTTATCAATTAGTGTCTTGAATTTTATTTAAAAAATAATATACCGTCCGTCGTATAGTCAGCTGAGACCTTTTGTCCCTTAGGCGGTACATCTATCCCGTACTACCTCCATTCATGTATTTTTTACGTTAAATCTCTAAATTCTCACTAAATAATTGAATATATTGTAATTTATTGCAAAAGATGCATTTTTTAAGTCAACCGTCCGTCAAACAGTCCGTATTTTATGACCTTAATTTTGAAAGAATAAGTTTTTATAAATACACACACACATACGAATATGTTTATATATATATATATATATATATATATATATATATACTCCCCAGAATTTAAAATCGATCCCAAAATACGGATTTTCTCGTAAATACAAGGTTTCACCACTTTTATATGAAAATGATAATTAAGTTGACCGTCAGTCGATATGGCCGTCAAATTTTATTACCCTTAGGCGTTAAATCCTAGAAATTTAGGGACAAAACTGAATTCAATAATTTCCCAATTGATTTGTGTGATTAGAGAGTAAATTTAACTGTTAAGTCAACCGTCCGTCTAATATTCCGTCAAAATATGATGATCCTTAGGCGGACAAACGGTCTAAATATAGACATACTGCCTTATTCTACAATCTACTTCTGGTTCAGAGTGTTCTTTTAACATAATGTTGACTTTCAGTTGAACGTACAACAAACAGTCCGTCAAATCGTAATGATCTTTAGTTGAATTATCCCTTTAGAAAGCCATATTTTTTTACGTTATAATAATTCTTCTCTTAATTATGAATTTTGACCAGAATATCCTATGTTTCCATCATAATTTGAATTTTCGGCGTACCGTCCGTCAGACAGACCGTTGATGTGAAACTTTGGGGATTGATAGTAGATTTCTTAATTTGAAATAATAAGTTGTATCAGTAATTTTTTTAAAATGCTACGACATATTTACTAATAATTAGAAATAAAACAAATTATAAAACACCCGAGGGTAACAAGTTATGACGGCCTATTTAACGGACTATCTTCTTAAATTTCCATTTTATCTACCAAATGACTATATATTTTAAGAGGCATATCTCTCTGGTTTTAATTTCCATCTCATTGGACGATATCCGATTAATAAATAAGTACGTAAGGGTAATAAACCCAAATGGACTGTTTTCGACGGACGGTAAACCATTTAAGAATTGTGACTAAAACATTAAATGTTTGCGTAAAGATGGTCAAGGTGTTCATTTATCTTAAAGTACAGTACAAATATAAATTTAATGCCTAGGGGTCACAGATCCATACGGACTGTGCGAAAGTTGATCAATTTGACATTGTCCTCCCAAAAAAGTTAAAAAAATAATCAAAATAAGATAGATAAGCAAACAAAAGAACCCGAAAAAAACACCCAAGGACCATATCTACGGCCTTTTCAACGGACGTTCAACTAAAATTACATATTTAGTTTTAAAAAAATTCCTATTTACCTTTAAAAAAGTTTTAAAAATTCTAATACAAATTAAAAATGGTGGATTAACCAAAATTAAAATGACAGATCGACTAAGGGTCATAAATTTTCGACGGCCTATACGACGGACGATTGACTATATATTTATTTTTGGACATGGAGAAGAGTGGAGAAGGTGAAATGGACAGAGAAGAAGGAAAACAAATGAGGAAGTATAACTTGGTATGGTGAAAGGCGAAGAGAGGGGTTTGTAGGGCGATATTACTAAGGAGGCAGGAAAAGTGGATGAAGGGGGTATTGATTGGCAATAGTGGATGTTGAAGACTGTAACTGAGGGGAGAATGTTAGGCAAACGAGGAAAGGAAAGGAACAGGATGGGGATGTCTTGGATAGGGGATGAAAGGAGGGAGAAAGTACTTAGAGCTGAAGAGGAACCTGATGTAGAGTAGGTTGTTGTGTTTTGATAGGGGTCACAAATTATTTAATTAGTAATTATGTCCATCCAAAAACCTACCTTAACTGGTTGATTACCTAATAATAAAATAACTAGACATGACCTTGAAATATGCAGTAATTCAGTCATGGATAACACGTAAAAGTAAACTTAAAAGCTAGAGTGCGGATGCAAATCAACCTCAGAAGTAGTATTTTTTTTCAATTTTGTCATCCAAACTGATTACTTACCTTTCGAAAAACATTCACAGTTATATATTCACGTGAAAGCATTAAAGTATTACTTTATGGAATATTTGTCTGTTTTTGGCAAAGTACATTATCTCCTGTTAGGTCATGCAATGCTGTTTATCCCGTCGTGTAGAGCATGTGCTACATATTTACTTGAAGCGTAATATTACAACATACTAGAAAGGATTTCACAACATTTAAAAGTTTACTTAATTCAGTAGTGTAGGTAGTTTACTTGAGTTAACTTAATATTTGTAAATTTCCACAAATAAACTCGGAATTCGTCTTCCTGTGCGTCTTACCTTGTCCGCAATCACTGGCGCTATTAAATGATGCGTGGAGGAAACGATTAGAAAGAGAGATTTTGAATGGGAGAATTAGGAATCAGAGGCAGTCAAGAATTCATTGAAAATCATTCAGCTTTACAAAGAAACTGCGATGGAGATACCGCAACATTAACTTTTAACGGAGTCATCCGCTGATTTGAATTTCAATGCAACAATTTCAGAGTGTAAAAATTGATTCGCCTTTGACCGGGATTCGAACCCGAATTCCTATCGATGTCTGGTT
Organism: Hetaerina americana; assembly: GCF_022747635.1. Lineage (NCBI taxonomy): Eukaryota > Metazoa > Arthropoda > Insecta > Odonata > Calopterygidae > Hetaerina > Hetaerina americana. The sequence goes on from NW_027286721.1 coordinate 290,764, forward strand.
GAGTGCTTTATCCAGGCAAGCTATCGAGGCGTCCTCTCTTAAACAATGTAATTCAGATATCCGGGTTCGAATCCCGGTCAAGGCGAATGATTTTTACACTCTAAAACTGTTGCATTGTCATTCAGTTCTGTAAAGGATCCAAGTTTAACTTTGTCACTCAAAGTTTACAGTGATTACTGGGCGAAATATAAATTAAAGAGGAAATGTTGAGTTTGAGTTAAGGAATTGGGAGAGGCATGCATTATGCCATTGCAATAATTAGATCATGAATAAACAGATGAAATAGAACAAATTAAGGGCGTATTTGACTGTTTCATATAATTCGAATAGACGTTTGATAGAGTTATTTGGGAATAATCAAATGATGTACTGTTAAAAATAGGAAAATATTGGAATAAGGAGAGGAGGTCAATCTGCAACCTATTAATATCTATCAGACTGCTATCAGGTGTGAGTTAGTGACAAAGAGAGTCCGGATGGGCGGTTTTAGGAAGAGGTGTAAGGCATGGGTTGTCCATTATCACCTGTGAGGTTCAATACGTACATAAGTGGAGGAAATTATTAAAAAGAGCCATTATGAGTCGAAGAATTGGTGATAGGATTGAAATTTCGCAGGGAATTCATTAAAAATCATTTGGGTTTGATTGGATAACCAACATTTACTTTAGCAGTCAGCCAATGAAGGGTTTGCAAGCACTGCTGACTGAATTGGACATTCAGTGCGATGTATATGGGACGAGAATAAATGTAAATTAAACAAAGGTTATTTCCCAGAAAGAGAAAGGATACAAAGAGGACAAAAGCTATTATTGTCGGTGGAACGGTTTATTCATATCTCGGAAGTGTTTTGGACCAAAATGGTCGCCCGAGTTGAGACGTAAGAAGAATAAGAATAAATTGTGTTAATTTGGGCAGAGAAGCTTTCACTTAATAAGGAGGGAGAGGGAATTAAGATGAGAGGAACGTTTCAGAGTAAGGATGTTTCAAGAAAAGAATCGGTAAGACTTAGATATGGAGCGTAGTTACGTACGGCTCGGAAACATGGTCATTGAAAAGAAGCAGGATGATTGGAAGTATAGTAGATTGGGGACTTAATTGAATTGTAATGAGAGTGTGGAGAATGTATGAGTAGGTGTCTTTATTTGGGCGAAATTGAGACCTAATGATCCCTTGGAGATGGATGGCGAGATAAGGTGATTTGGACAGACGACGGAAAACAAACAAATGAAGTGCTAAATACGTTGCGAGGGAAGCTATAACAGTAACAATGGAATAATGCATTGCTCATCCTTCTACGCATTTATGTCATTTGCAAATGCAACATTATGCAAACATACGATGACTTAATTGATTTCTGTGAATGTTAAATCTTTCCTTTGAGAACCACAAAATCCCGCAACATGGCCTGACGATTCAATCCACCCGGAACAAGGGGAAACGCAAGCAAACCGAGAACTCATCTACGTATTCCCGCGCGTATATATATGATATGCTTTTGGTTACGAGTTCAATTTGTTCCCCGGGGACAAGTACACCCGTGATGTGGCATTATGGAAATAGGGATAGTAAAGGAGAGATAGAAGGAGACAGGCATCTTTCATAAAACAACATGGCAAACGCATAGTTTTTATTCGTCACAAAGCAAGAGAACAAACTGTGATGTCACGCACACACGATACAAGGGTCCGCTCCCATATCCTTTGCGTTGAGAAACACACACACTCGCGGACAGAACACAAAAAAGAAGTGATCACTTTAATATATATCCACGCAATCTTCAAACACACACACCGAAAAACAAACAATCACCAGCAGAGAACCAAACGCACGCCTCATCGCCGTTGTTTCAAAGACAACTGCGCAACAGTGGATGCGCTGTATGCCTTGTCCGTCACTTTGCGCATGCGCGCTAACACAAAACCAACAATGGGCTTTAACTCGTGTGTTGATGCAAATGTCTCCTTGTTGTGGATTCCAACATTTAGAGATTCCATCGACATGATTCTTTGATTTACACTAACGCATGCCTTGCCCATTTCATTCAACCGCAAACCAATCACATATACACACACTGAGGTATACTTTTTTTTATTAATTTATTAAGGGAATCTACCGGTTAAGGTAGGCTTTTGGATGGACATAATTACTAATTAAATAATTTGTGATCCCTAGTAAAACACAACGTCCTACTCTACATCAGGTCCCTCTTCATCGCTGAGTACTTTCTTCCTCCCTTCATCCCCTATCCAAGACATCCCCTGTTCCTTCCCTTTCCTCGTTTGCCATTAACATTCTCCCCTCTATTACAGTCTTCTTCAACATCCAACTATTGCCGGTCAATACCCCCTTGATCCACTTTTCCTGCCTCCATAGGATTTCTCCCCACAATCCCCTCTCTTCGCCTTTCACCATACCAAGTTATACTTCCTCATTCGTTTTCCTTCTTTCGGTCCATTTCACCTCCTCCATTCTGCTCCACACACCCACATTATATCTACAATAGCCTCCAATCTACGTCTATCCTCCTGCTTCAACGACCACGTTTCCATAGCCACACACATAACTACGCTCCATATCAAAGTTTTCTAACGAGTCTTTTCTTAACATCCTTACTCAACGTCCCTTCTCATCTTAATTCCCTCTTCCTCCATGTATAAAAGCCTCTTTGCCTAGTTGGGCAATTCTTCGTGAGATATACCTAATCGAATGGGGTATACTTATTCACCTACAGAACTTAATAGCCCTACGTATGCCATATCCCATGTGCAAGGTGGAAAAACAAAGACAGGGATTTGTCATTCCATACGGTGAGCAAGAATTGAGATAAATATCGAAACAAATGACAACCTTATGCGCTGTTCTAACATTCCCGTGGAACCTTGCGCAAGAAGTGAAATTTAAAAAGCGCAACATTTATGGAAGTAAAAAGTTCCCCTTTAAAGGTAAAGTTTGTAGGAAGAAAGAAGCAAGGCTTGTTTCTACCTTTGTATCTGTCTTAGCATTGATCAGGGCCGACTTTCATTGCGCATGCGCACCGACAAAGAATTAAAAAGAGCACCATTTAGTGATGTACATGGCAGATATACGTTCAAAAGAGAAGAATTCCATTCTTTGTTGTGTTCTTACATTTATGACCCTAAACAACGCAACGAAGCATGTGTCTACAGCCTTGTACCCGGTGCGGAACTGTCTGTTTACTGCTGCACCAATTCATATGACTCTGATGCATGTCGTGACCTTGCCAAAAAGAGTTTACAAGGTGAATACCCTTTTTTACCAACATGTCCTCGCGTCAATTGCTTGCGTGACGTGGACCAATCATGAATTAAGGCAAGCACAGGTGATGTTGCGAGGAGATATGAAGGGAAAAGTCGTAAACTTACTGCAGGAAGTTGATTTTGCGTGTCTATAACCAAGCCATCAGCTACAGTCTTGCCTACAGAGCGCAAAGATTGTTATAACAAATATAATGTCTCAAGTGAACTTGAGCTATGACACGACCTAAGTGCGCAAGATATATATATATATATATATATATATATATATATATATATATATATATATATATATATATATATATATATATATATAAAGTGATGACTACAATTCCATTTCCTTGCGTACGTCCTTGTCTTGGAATCCTTGCGCAAAAGCAGAACTTGTTTCAAAGCACAGTTTAGACATGCCTTAAGCACAGTACGCAACCATTGTGTAACAAAGACAGTGAGATACATAAAGAGAGCATGAGATGACCTGGCCGCAAAGGGAAAAACACTCTGGATTAATCAACCTTCCTTTTCTTTAATAATGCACCCCTTGCGTAATGGGATGCCTTTGCGCAAAAGCTAAAGCTAGTCTAACTTGTCTCGTTCCAGTTCCACACGCCTTGCCCAGGGGGAACAATCATTAACTTGTGTTTTCATGGAGTTACGCAAGTTCAAAGGTTAATTTGCGCGTGTGGAGGCGTTACGTTGAGAGCCCAATTCGTTTTCGCACATGGTACGAGTGCCATAATTAATTTTTGGAACGCAACCAATGCGTATATCTCTTATGTAGTGATACCGTTTCAATGAAAAATCTCTCCTCTGCTTCACTCCTTTGGTTTCACTTGATCTCCTCCCACGGAATACAACTGTGACGTAACAGTTCCGTCTTCTTGGGGAAGTCCGTACCGCAGTCCGTGCATTTGAAAAGTGTCACGCTCGCGTGACGTTTCCTGTGCTTGTTCAAGTGACCTCTTTCCGAGAAACCTTTCCCGCATATTTCACATTCGTAAGGTCGTGCCGTATCAGGTGTGCGTTGCGCACGAAATGTTTGCCGCATACGGAACACCTGAAGGGTTTCTCGCCAGTGTGGGTCATCTTGTGTCGAATAAGATCGTTGCTCTTCGAGAAACTCTTTCCGCAATCGATGCATTCGTAAGGGCGTTCTCCCGTGTGTGTCCAACCAACTTGAGACTGATGTTGGTCCACGGGTTGGTGCTTCTTCGCAGATACCATTTTCGTCGAATCTCCCGCCACCGTCCGCTTGGACTGCCAAGTCTTCTTCGATGCCACGTGCCGTTTATTGTTGTTTCCGGCACCGATTGCGGTCTTCCTCTCCGATAGCTCAACACCTGATACCAAAACCATACTCTTGTGATCTGCAACAACCTTGTTCTGTTTGCGGAAAAACAAATGAAAATAGCATTAAACCAAAACAATTAGACGAAACAAATGAATGACTGGAGTGATTTGAATAAATGAAAAACTCCGATGTATAAATAATATGAATCGTCACGACAACGGGAATTGAGGTGAGGACAAAGGGTAAAGGCTTCCGAGAGAAAGGTTAACCTGTTCTCGCTTCAATCTGTGCTGTCCTGATGAAGATTCAGCCTTCAGTACTACGCTGAAGAGGGTTAGTTCTGTGGCCGAGATACGCCTATCCGTATTCCCATTCCTAATCTCTTTCATTAATTAACATTTTAACCAATCCTTCGACTTGAGGCATTGGCCAATAATAATCTCATTTGTACATTCTTTCGAAATTTAAACTGTTTACGGCGATTGGAGTTTATCATTTATTCAATTACTACAAGCAGTAAGAGATCCCTTTTAAATTATCACTAGAATAGCATCGAAATATGTATTTATATAAGAGGGTAGGTTAAAAACTAAAGCACACTACTGCATGTAGACTATACAAACAAAATGAACTTCAGAAGCACTCCTGGTCTGGTGGCATGTGGAAGTAACATTCCCCCCATCAACACAACAGCCTCATGTTTGAGGTCGTTTCATTATTACTATCCAGTGTAGTATTTTGAGAAGCGGATGAAGTGTGGAGACGTCTTCTAGTGTTGTGTGCTATATTATTATAATTATTAGGTAATCTTCCGGTTAAGGAAGGTTTTTGGATGGACACAACTATCAAATAAATATTTTATCACTCCTAACAAAACACAACATCCTACTCTACATCAGGTCGCTCTTCATCTCTGAGTACTTCCTCCCTTCATCCACTATCCAAGACAACCCTAGTTCCTGTTCCTTCCCTTTCCTCATCTGCCATTAACATTCTCCCCTCTATTACAGTCTTCAACATCCTACTACTGCTGGTCAACACCCCCTTTATCCACTTTTCCTGCCTCCTCCTTAGTAAAATCTCCCAACAAACCCCTCTCTTCGCCTCTCATCATACCAAGTACTTCCTCATTTGTTTTCCTTCTTTCGGTCCATTCACCTTCTCCATTCTTCCCAACACACCCACATATCTACAATAGCCTCCAGTCTACGTCTATCCTCCAGCTTCAATGACCACGTTTCCGCTCCGTACATAGCTACGCTCCATATCAAAATTTCCTTACGAGTCTTTTCTTAACATCCTTACTCAACGTCCCTCTCATCTTAACTCCCTCCTCCTTAAAGCCTCTTTACCTAATTGCGCAATTCTTCTCCCCAAGTCCCTACTACTCTGATACTGTGTCGGTCCAAAACACTTCCCAGATACGTATTAAACTGTTCTTCCTGCTCTAGTTTAATTGGCCTCCTATTCTAATGCTTAGCTGAAGCCTTTCTCTGCCTGGAAAATCGCATAACCTTTGTTTTATTAATATTGATTCTCATCCCATATATCTGTCGCACTGAATTTCCAATTCACTCAGCAATGCTTGCAACCCCTCTATTGACTGACTGACATTAACTAAAGCTATGGTCATTAAATCAAACCTAACTCATTTTAATTGAATTCCCCTCCTACTTTCATTCCTACCTCCAGTTCCTCTTCCCACAATTCCCCTCTTTAATCATTTCCTCTGCATACAGGTTGAAAAACAACGGTGATTAAATGCGCCTTATGTCATAATTAATTATTGTTCAATGCAAAAGAATGTTATTTATACCTCCAACAAGGTCGGCTATACTACGTACTTACACTACATTACATTAGGGTCAACACATTTAATCGTAGATGAAGTCTTTGTTATTATACAATTGAAGAATGTTGTAAATGCACAGCTTCTAATCAATTAATCTCATTACTATCTCTTATCTGACGTGAATGTTGTGTTCCTTTCACTTCTAGGATATCGAAAGAGGTGAGACCTTGTTGTTAAGAATGAATCTGATCATGTATTTACTCATCGCAACTGATTAAAACAACAACCAAACCACGGATCTCCCCTTGCACATTACTGCATGTAGACTGTACAAACAAAATGAACTTCAGAAGCACTCCAGGTCTGGTGGCATGTGGAAGTAACATTCCCCCCCAACACAACAGCCTTAGGTTTGAGATCGTTTCATACATCCAGTGTAGTATTTTGAGAAGAGTAAGTATGGCGACGTGTTCTAGTACTACAAACAAAATTACCCTCAGAAGGACTCTTGGTCTTGGCATGTGGAAGTAACATTCCCCCTCAACACAACAGCCTTAGGTTGGAGGTCGTTTCATTCATCCAGTGTAGTATTTTGAGAAGAGTAAGTATGGCGACGTGTTCTAGTACTACAAACAAAATTACCCTCAGAAGCACTCCTGGTCTGGTGGCAGGTGGAAGTAACATTCCCTCTTCAACAACCAAACCACGGATCTCTCCTTGTTGAGTGGATTCATTACCATTCTTAAACAAATCGCACACGTACAGAGATGCGATCACAAAAGGAGACAAGAGATTGTATTAACCAGCGCAATTCAGTTTAAACTAAGAGCGTTGGACTACGATGGATCTTTAAGGAACATTGTACTTCCATCTTCTTTAGATGGAAACTTTTAAGAACAAAAGAGGAATTGCAACACTCTCAACCTGGTCGACCGTCAACGTTTCAACATCGAATCCGTCCGACAGTTTCATCCTGGCGTGTGCCCAGTTCAAATAGATATGAGAGTATTACATAATGCCAGTGCATCTGGTATGCCGTGAAATACAGCACTTTCGATAGCTTGGGTATGATGGTGTCCGTCCCTGTTTAGGTCATATTTTCATGAATACGTTTTCGAATGTCTTTCCATCTTCTTTAGATGGAAACTTTAACCCTCTTAGTGCGGCGGGCCGATATATATCGGCTTTTGTATCCCTGGCGAAAAGTGTGGCGGGCCGATATATCGGCTCTTGCGTAGGCTATTGTTTAAATCGCTGTAACTTGTGATTTTTTCTTTGATATTTTAATGGTTTTTGTGCTATCGATAGGTTGAATTCCATAGAATTATATAACACATTTTTTAATTTTTTATGAGCAATTTTAAATGCTTTTCAAAAAGTATAATCCTTACTATAATTTAACGTTCATTTTTGTACATGTCTGGAAGCTCAGCCTAATTGTCTGCTCGTTTTTTTTTCTGAGTGGTCTTTCCACCATAAAAAGCCACTGAAAGGCTACTAATTAATCTGTGTTCATCTGTAATCTCTTGAATGTGTTATGGTGTTGATATATAGCTGCTTATTCAGACTTTGTTGAGACGATGGAAATGAGAGCACTGCTTTGTAATCATTTTGGTTTCTCTTGCCGTCCATCCTATCCAATCATTCACGCCCTGTGTACTGGAACACATTGTCAGCAGTTCTCTGTGAGTTAGAACTTTGGTTTTCTTCTGCCTTTAGATTGTAAGCACATTGCCGCAGTCTCAAGGAAAGTGGAAAAGTCCCAATTTGACTCAGTGAAATCAGCCTTTTCAACAAAATCGAACTATGCAGAGGCCGGCCAAAAAAATTTGCAATTCACTGGTTTTTCTTTTTATTTATTTATATAAATTTTTTCTAATGTCATTTTGATTCTTTCTTATTATTTTAAATATGGTAGTTTTATTGAAAAAAATGTTTTTAATAAAAATATATTAGTATTGTGTCTAAAAAAATCGAAATACGACTATTATTGCTAACAAAAAAATATTCCTCAAATTTTTTTAAATCTAATAATTCTATTTATTATTTTTCAGATGATCTAAATCACACCCACCTTTGCGTCCGCTAGGTCCAGGAGGCCAGTGGTGTCCTCGTCAAACGAACTGTGCTGGGTCACTTCCTCCTCGATGGTCTTGAGGATCACCTGCGGGAGACAAGACCGTACACACACCACGCCAAACGTCAATGCCAAACATCAACCGCGGCATCTCCCTTCTTCCACACACAAACACACAAGTGATCGAACAGTGTTCATTTGGACAGAGGGCAATTGCAAACCAACGCAAAACGTGTATTCCCCTGACGTTGGCGTCAGTACCCACGACGACACCTTATCCCATCGCTCAAGGCTATTGCATCGAGGGGAAACAAACCAGGGATCAAGGGACTCTCTCGCATGGATTGGGGATGTATCAACATGCATTTAAGCACTTCCCGATAAAACCATTCCCGTCAAAAGATCAACCATTCTCCCTCAAAGAGGTCACCACAGTTGTGATTCGGTACCATTCTGTGGTTGTGGTGCAGCCGTAGATAGACAATTGTTTTGTGCCGCAAACACTCTGTTAGCGCCATCAACTGACCAATCGCTCTTTCAATTCATTCAAAAACACAAATAAACGTGGGGAACAAACTATACACTGCTTAAGAAATCAGATAACACACCAAAAGTACTCATTTTATGCACAAATTGATATAATATAATCTCTATCAAATTAAAATGCCATAAACATGCCATCTTCCCCCTTCAAACTTCCACAACACATTTCCCAAGCAAATAAACTAATACTACATTCCCAAAATCACAGTTTCCACGTCCCTAATTCCACATCCTATCCATTTTCTCCCCCCCCTGCTTCTAATCCATTTATGAGAACCACACCCGACTCAGGGCATCTCATCCAAAGGGCCATCGACGTCTCATGTATTCACGGAAATAATTCCAATTGAACCCTCCTTCAACAAACACTGCACCAAACCAATCTAAATATATATTGTATAGTCTCGGCCATCCTTGTAAACCGTAATGACCCCACCAACCGTAAATGCCATGGCACCATATTTGTACCAACTCCATACGACCCATTCCAAATCATTACCACACAACTCCCTTCACTCGCAAGACACTAACGTATGTCAGTTTACATTACTTTATATATATATATATATATATATATATATATATATATATATATATATATATATATATATATATATATATATATATATATATATATATACATATGTATATGTGTGTGTATATATATATTAATATATATATATACATATATATATACACACACGAGGGTCATCCGGAAAGTAGTACCCGTTCGTGAAATAAAGACACAAAAGTAAATATTAACAAACATAAAAAATTTTATTTGAAAGAGGATACTTTAAACTACTTCTCAACATAATCTCCAAGCAAATTAAGGCATTTGTCATAACGTGTGACAAGTTTCTGTATTCCTGCTGCATAGTCCTTCGCCGCCAGCTCATTGAGATACGCGAGGGACCCATCTTGCACAAATTTTTGCATAATGCAGATGGTGTTTAACAATTTCATGAACAATTGTTCGAGAAACATTGGGAAAATGCTCACAGATGTCATCAATTGTGACGCGCCGATCGTTCCTCACGAATTCGTCAACTGAGCTCACCAGTTGGTCTGTAATGACAGACGGTCTCTCCGAACGCTCATCGTCGTGTGTGTTCCCCCTCCCCATGTTGAAGTTGCGACACCACCGCCAAACAGACGACTCGTCCATTACATTGTCTCCATACACCTCCTTTAATTGGCGATGAATATCACATGGGCGAACGTTTCTTGCATTGAGGAATTTAATCACTGCCCTCACTTCACAACTGGCGGCGTTCTCAATTTTTTTAAACATTGTAAACAATCACAGAAACAACACAGGCAATGCTAGCGTCACGCAACTTGGCTCAGAGAAGGCAGACAAGCCACTGAAGCTATCTGACCTCGTCCAGCGGCTACTCGCGTCGTCAGCACTTCATGCGGCACGAACGGGTACTACTTTCCGTATGACCCTCGTATATATATACACATATACATATATATACATACATACACACACATATATATATATATATATATGTATGTGTATATATATATATTAATATATATATATATATACATATATATATGTATATATATATATATCTATTTTTTTACATATCCATACATATATATATATATTATTTATATTAATATATATATATACACATATATATGAGTCTATAATTCGATATGAAATATATATATATATTTCTATGTATATATATGTACATGGCTGGATGGCACTGATTGCAATGTGTTAGCAGTGGATACGCATTCCCCTTTCGTCCTATGTTCACTTTTGTGACGAGAGGACCTTTGCAGCGCAGGTTAAGTGTTTAACATGCATCGAAGGAGGTCAATACAACAATTTCAGAGTGTAAAAATCATTTGCCTGGACCGGGATTCGAACCTGGTCCCTGTGGATGTCAAGTCTGAGTGCCTTAGCCAGTTAAGCTATCAAGGCGTCATCTTAAACTCTGGAATGTTGGTGGCTTTTAGAGAAACAAGATGTTGTGACGAAATACCGTACATTACTATGTCAAAGGCATCCGTAGTCATGTAGGACATGCCGAATTCCACACGGTTTATGAGCCAACTTTCAAACACTTAAGGTGGCTATACCTTTGACACAAATTCCAAAGGAGCTGAGCCAGTTAAGCTATGGATGCGTCCTGGTGAAACAATTTCAGAGTTTGAGAGGATGCTTTGTAGCTTAACTGGCTAAAAGCACTTGGCCAGACATCTAGAGGGATCTGTGTTCGAATCCCGGTCAAGGCGAATGATTTTTACACTCTGAAACTGTTGAATTGTCATTCAGTTTTGTAAAAGATCCAAGATTAACTTTGTTACTCAAAGTTTATAGTGATTACTGGGCGATATATAAATTAAGGGGAGATGATCAGTTTGGGTTAAGGAATTTGGGAGAGGCATGCATTATGTAATTGCAATAATTAGATCATGAATAAACAGATGAAATAGAACAAATTGAGGACGTATTTGACTGTTTCGTACAATTCGACAAGGGTTTTGATAGAGTTATTTTGGAGAATAATCAATTTATGTACTTTTCAAAATAGGAAGACATTGGAATAAGGACAGGAGGTCAATCAGCAATCTATTAATATCTATCAGTCTGCTATCGGGAGTCTTCTGCCGCAGTTTCTCTTGAGTTAGTCGTGGGAGAGGTGTGTTTGTGTGTGTTTGGAGGGGCGTCTCACCTGAGGGTAGAGTTCCTGGCCTATCTCCACATCCGGCTGCTCTATCTTCACGTGGCCCACGTCCATCTGGAAGCAAACACAACTCCGTTACACTCATAAAGCACAACGGACACATTCAGAACTCTAAATGTTTGCAATTTTCAAATGTCACCAGTTATCGTACATTTCCCCAAACCCTCGTTTAAAACTCATTATTTGTCATTTCTTTGAGGTCAAAGTTTAATGATAATATTTATGCACAGAGCTCAATTATTGTTCCTGAAAATTAATCATTTAACAAGTGATTTTTCAAATAACCAATCACTTTAGTTTATGTTCATCACTAGTTCCGCAAGCCTTGTTGTCTCTGGTCATCGTCCCATCCGATGGATGGCGTACTCTCACTCAAAAGTGCCCTCCACAAAGCAACTCAAGTAGGGATACCTCTGGAAAATATTTAACACCACCACCGGGATTTGAACCTGGGCCCTCTGGGTGGGAAGACAGACAGACCATCCATGCTCTGCTATGTTCACTTTCCGATATCAGACAGTTTTCTATGTTAAACTATAATAATTCTACTGGTTCCCAAATAATCAGCGAAAAAAAGGGATAGGATTGTGATTTCCATTTTTCAAAAACTGATTATATTCACGTGGAGAGTTGATTTGTTTCGCCATTCGTAGTCTAGCTTAGTTTTTCTAAACTAATTTGGACAAAACAAATTGAGAATCTATCAATACAAGGACCGTGTTTACCCCCAAATTCTTCCTTGTGTTCCACAATAATCAATTGCTCTCTCTATTTGCACTACATGAACAATGACGGGAGAACTCAAAGCACAAAAGGTTCCCCTCGGAGGACAAGAGATTGTTAAGAAACGAGGGAAGAAATCCCAACAGTCAAAACGCCTCTCCTCTATTTTTCCTCTTCCACTTAATCACCATCCCAACACCCTTCCTTTATATATTTTTGCACCCTTCCAATGATGAACGACTTTGATCCCACATCATCTTGGTTACGCCAGATTCGGAAATTTTCCCGCAAACTCGCCCAATACACCTGCCATTCTGAATTTCTTTCGGCATGCATTGCATTGGGTATCATTCCCAATGGCTTATGCATTAAGTTCCCTATATCAGGCCTACCTTCCGTCCTGCACCCCAGTCTACATGCACTCAAGTTTCAACAGTCCTTTCTTTTTTGCACGTTCATCCGAGATCAATACAATGGCCTCATTCACAAATATCACAATTCCACACATTCCCTCATCAACATTCTTTCTCTCACTTCCCCACATCTCCTCCCGAATGTAAACCGAATCCTCAAATCCGCTCTCCGCTCCCTTGAGTTCCGACGCAGAAAAGCCTTAAACAAATTGTCCAATCTTTGCACTTCTTACTTCCGCCAAGGCCTTGCCTTAGCTCTCCAACTTGTCAAACCTAGCCCTCCTCCCCCACCCCTTTACCTACAGAAACCGGATTTAGCGACTATTTTCCACCTACCCCCACCTTCCCTACCAACACCAGGAATTCCACCGAGCCGTTGCCACCAACAAAACCCTTCTCAATCCGTCCCTTCCCCGCCGGCTGACCAAGCAAAAGATACTGCCGAACACGTGCTGAACCTCTCTAGCACAACGCTGAATGAGCACCAAACCTCTCTTCTGGGAAAAGGCCTCTCTTTTTCCCCCACCCCCAAGATTAATCACGTGACCATCCTCGCAGACGTCATCAATTTTGCCAGAAATCTTAGATGGCGACATTTCTGGGCGATGCAACCCGCCACTCAATCCCCCGCACACACACACAGCGCTCTCACCAAGTTCCGGCCGCCTTCCCACCTTGAGCCTCCACCGCTCCCTCCAAATCACCCGGTCGAAATCTTTATCAATCTTCTCCTGTCCAAAACATCTAGTCCTTCTTTCCTTAAATCTCTAAATCCGAAAACTAATCTCTCCCCGGCCGAATTAGCTGAGTTAAAAAAACTCACACGCAACCCCAACCTAGTCATCACTTCTGCCGACAAGGGTTCGACAGTTGTAATCCTAAACACTACAGACTACCTTCAAGAATGCAACAGATTACTCTCCGACACTTCCTCCTATCAACATATTCCTGCTGACCCTAACCCCGCATTCCAAAAAGAAATAATCGCTCTCCTCCGAGACAATGGCCCTAAGGAGAATCTTTCCCCCAGGGACATCTCCCTCCTTTCCCCTTCCCAACCACACACCCCTCACTTCTACATCCTTCCTAAGATCCACAAACCCAACAACCCAGGCCGCCCTATAGTCTCCTCGCGTAGCTCTCCGACCGAAAGAATTTCCGCCTTCGTGGACCACTATCTCCAACCTTTAGTTCACTCCCTACCCTCCTTTATCAAAGATACCTACCACTTCCTCAGATTGCTCCACTTAACTTACCTCCCTCCTGATACCCATATTACTATGGCTACTATCGATGTCACCTCCTTATACACATCCATTCCTCACCAAGAAGGCCTTTCTTCCCTACGTTACTTCCTCTCCAAACGCCCTACCCCTCAAATCCCCAGTACCGATTTTCTCATTGATCTTTCCAACTTCATTCTCACCCGCAACTCCTTTTCTTTCAACAATAACCATTACCTCCAAATAAAGGGCTGTGCCATGGGTAGCAGATTCAGCCCTTCATATGCAAACCTCCACCTCGGTGTCCTGGAAGAGAATTTCCTTTCCAACTATCCTCTGCAACCTCTCCTGTGGCTCCGATACATTGACGACATCTTTCTACTATGGCCACACGGCATAGATTCCCTCAATTCCTTCATCTCCAAACTCAATGATTCCTCATCTTTGTCTTTCACCTCGACCATTTCATCCTCTCAGATTACCTTCCTCGATGTTAATATTTCCCTCAGCAACAACAAATTCCTTACCTCTGTTCACACCAAACCTACTAATAAGCAGCAATACCTTCATTACAGCAGTTGTCACCCCTCCCATACCAAGCGCTCCCTCCCTTACTCTCTTTCTATCCGCGGTCACCGCATTTGCAACCATCCCGAATCCCTTAACAAATACCTTAACAACCTTCACCACTCCCTCCTCCAACGAGGATACCCTGATTCTCTCCTCCATAAAAAAATACTTAAACATTCCTACACCCCCAAGCCTGCGTCAACCACAGACTCCCAGCCTCTCTCAATCTGTACGACCTACTTCCCAGGCATTCAGTCTCTCAAAGTCATCCTCAAAGACCTATTCCCCATCCTCAAAAATCACAACACTTCCTCCAACCTTCTCCCCAATTGCCCCTCTGTCACCTTCAAACGTCCCGCCAACCTAGCAGATATCCTCAAATCCACCAGGCCACTCTCAAAATCCCCTCACACACCCAGAGCCATACCCACTCCATGTCATCGAGCAAGATGCAAAACCTGCCCTATTTTCACCACTCCACCCCACTCCATCCCACCATTCAACTCTCTCCCGCCCTTCCCCTATTCCTCTTGCACTTCCAAGAATGTTGTTTATCTTCTTACCTGTAAACTCTGCCCGTCCTTTTACATAGGCCAATGTTCCACACCACTTAACATTAGGATTAACAACCACCGCGCCTCGTGCAATCCCTCCTCCCCGTCCGCGGGTCTCCCCATCCCTAAACATGCTTCCCATCATAATACCCCCTTCAACCAGTGTTACAATGTTTCCGTCCTAGCGTCCCTTCCCACATCCGATAACCCTATAGAATTAAAAACCCTTGAATTGGCATTCATTTACATCTGTATGGCCTATCAGCATCCGGGCCTCAATGTCGTTCACTGATGGGAGTGGCCTAAAATTGTTACTTCCACCCCTTCCCTCTCCCTTTCCTCTCCCCAACCATTCCTTTCACCCCTCCTTCGCCTCCCGTTCTCCCCTTCCCCTGGCCCCCTTCCCTTTCTCTCGCACCCCTCACCTCAACAATTCCAGCAGTCATTACTTCTACATCTTCAGAGGAAGACGGATTGTTTCCGTCGAAATATCAAGAAAATACGTGTGAGTGTTCTCTTTTTTTGTGTTTCTATATTATGTGTTACTGTTTATTGTACTATTCGGCACTTCCGTGTTACGTCTATGAAAGCATATACTATATATATATATATATATATATATATATATATATATATATATATATATATATATATATATATATATATATATATATATATATACATATATACATATATACATATATACATATATACATATATACATACATACATATATACATATATATATATATATATATATAAATATATATATATATATATATATATATATATATATATATATAAAATTATATATATATATATTTACATATATATATATATATACACACACTAAGGCTCCATCGCCATTAAATTCAAATAACAGGCATCAATTGTCAAAATACGACCTTGTTACTTTAACCTTTAAGGCCTCGCAATCACAGATCTAATTGGCACGAATGCCGACCGGCATCAAGACGTACCTCTTCCGGCTTGATTTCAACGGCATCGCTCTCCTCCTCCGCATTCAGGTAGCGCTCCTCAAAGGTGAACTTGCACTCAATGCAGCGACGCTTGAAGAGACGGAACTCTGTGAGTTTCTCGAGACACGAGAGGCACATCAACCAAGGGCAACCAGTTTCCTTGACGACCTGCGCATCCGAGGGAGGAAACGATGCTATTAATGCCTAGAAACCAACTCGGCAAGCAGACCAAGCCATGCAACAAAAGGAAATACCATTTTCAACTGGAAAAAATGAGATTTAAAAACATTCCCGCTTCAAGTTGATGACATTAGACTGCATATCCATGCTTCTGAGAGTTGACGGAGGAGTATTATCAGAACCGTGGTACCCAGTCCGCAAAAAGCACACTGATATTTCATTTTGGAATTTACAGAAGCTGCTTCCGATCAGAGGGAAAAGATCAAGGTCTAATTTTGATGCTGACACTCGTATATATAAAGAAAGTTGAGTAGTTACATTTCAAAAGTCAGCATCTAAACATACGTAAATATATCAGGGTTCATTCATTCAATAGGATCATTTGAAATCCGTTCTCTCATTGGTCCAAAATGCATTTTGGCAGCCCCCCCTGTTCCCGTGTACCAAAGCTTATAATTCATAGAATTCCTAATTTTAAACCCAATGCTGTTCAAAGACTAACCTCTTCCCACTCACTCTCTCTCTCACTTTAAGATTCTATTTAAAGGTTATTGTCATTTTTAAACTTTTATTTGCAAATAAAAGCTTGCTGATGGCTTATAACAAATGGATAGAGAGAGTAGGGTAAATGATTAATACTTAGGGGATGATCAGTTTATGGGTTTAGGAAGGGGAGAGGTATGCATGTGATGCAATTGCAGTAATAATGAGATCACTAATCGTAAGAGGAATATAGAACACAACCAGGAGGTATTTGCCTGTCTCGCAGATTTCGAAAAAGCGTTTGATAGAGTAAATTGGGGAAAACTAATGAGTATATTGCGGAAAATAGGAATAGATAGGGAAAGGAGGCTAATCCTCGTAACCTGTACATGTCTCAGACTGCTCAGATGCGTGTGGGGAACGGGGAGTCCGGTTGGGGAGTGTTAGGAAGAGGTGTAAGGCATGGGGTGTCCATTATCACCGTTGCTGTTCAACCTGTAGGCAGAGGAAATGATTAAAGAGAGGCATTATGGGAAGAACTGGAGGTAGGAATGAAAGTGGGCGGGGAATCCATTTAAAATCAGTTAGGTTTGTTAGAATGACCAAGTTTTAGTTTGTCAGTCAGCCAATAGAGGGGCTGCAAGCATTGAAATGAGTGAATTGAAAATTCAGTACGATAGATATATGGGATGAGAATCAATATATTAATAAAACAAAGGTTATGCGATTTTCTAGAAAGAAAAAGGCTTCAGCTAAAAACATTAAAAATAGGAGGGCATTTAAACTAGAGCAGGTAGAACAGTTTAATACGTATCTCAGAAGTGTTTTGGACCAACACGGTATCAAAGTAGTAGGGACGTAAGGAGAAGAATTGCGCAATTAGGCAAAGAGGCTTTCACAAGGAGGAGGGAGTTAAGATGAGAGGGACGTTGATTACAAGGATATTAAGAAAAGACTCATTAGGAAACTTTGATATGGAGCGTAGTTATGTGTGGCTATGGAAACGTGGTCATTGAAGCAGGAAGATAGACGTAGACTGGAGGCTATTGTAGATATAATGTGGTTGTGTAGAAGAATGGAGAAGGTGAAATGGACAGAGAAGAAAACAAATGAGGAAGTACTTGGTATGGTGAGAGGCGAAGAGAGGGGTTTGTTGGGAGATATTACTATGGAGGAGGCAGATGAAAAATGAATGAAGGGGGTATTGACCGGCAAAAGTGGGATGTTGAAGACTGTAATAGAGGGGAGAATGTTAATGGCAAACGAGGAAAGGGAAGGAACAGGGGATAGGGATGTCTTGGATAGGGAATAGAAGGGAGGAAGAAAGTACTCAGAGATGAAGAGGAACCTGATGTAGAGTAGGATACTGGATTTTGTGTTTTGTTTGGAGTCATAAAATATTTATTTGATAGTTAAGTCTATCCAAAACACCTACCTTAACTGGTAGATTACTTCATAAGAATAAACTAAAGCACTTGGAACAGTTTAAGCATGTCTTGGTAGTGTATCTGGACCGAAATGGTCAAAGTAGTAGGGACAAAAGGAGAAGAAGTATTGCGTTCTTAGGAACAGAGAAGCATTCACATAATAAGGAGGAAGTTGGAATGAAGATGAGAGGGATGTTTGGTAGTGATGTTAAAAAAAGGCTCATTTAAACTACGAGAAACATGGTTGCTAAAATACTAGATACTCTTGAAAGGCAATGACCATGCAAATTAAATATACGTTGGACGTTATGAGCGGGGACTCTCCAGTATAATTTATTTCCATGAAATTTGGGTGGCCATATTTAAACGGGCGTTACCAGCTTGGTTTATGATGATGAGGAACTAGAAAGACCAAAAACTTTGAGGACCACCGATGAAACACTTTGATGTGGAGCGTAGTTATGTACGGAGTGGAAACATGGTCATTGAAAAGAAGCAGGATGATATGAGAGGCATAGTGAGTGGATTGGAGGTATTTGTAGAGATGTGGGTGTGTGGAGAAGGATGGATAGAAGGTGAAGTGGGCAGAAGAAGGGAAACAAACAAGGAAGTGCTGATGGCATTGTTGGGAGAGGGGAGGAGAGGGTATTGTTGGGTGATGGAGGAGAGGGTATTGTTGGGTGAGAGGACAAGAGGGTACTGTTGGGTGAGAGGAGGAGAGGGTATTGTTGGGTGACAGGATGAGAGGGTATTGTTGGGTGAGAGGAGGAAAGGGTATTGTTGGGTGAGAGGAGGAGAGGGGATTTTTGGGAGAGGGTATTGTTGGGTGAGAGGACAAGAGGGTATTGTTGGGTGAGAGGAGGAAAGGGTATTGTTGGTAGAGGGTATTGTTGGGTGAGGGAAGGAGAGGGGATTGTAGGGTAAGGAGAGGGGATTGTTGGGAGAGGGCATTGTTGGGCCAGAGGATTGTTGGATGAGGACAGGAGAGGGGATTGTTGGGTGAGAGGAGGAGAGGGGATTGTTGGGTGAGAGGAGGAGATTGGGTATTGTTGGGAGAGGAAATTGTTGGGAGAGGGAATTGTTGGGCCAGAGGAGGGAGAGGGAGGAGAGTGGAATGTTGGTAGAGAGTATTGTTGGGTGAGGGGAGTGGAGAAGATTGTTGGGCAAAGGATTTAAATGTCCTCTCGAAATGATATCGTACAATCTGCTTATTACATCTGTTTTTTAGTTTATCCAGATAAAATACGTGCAGGCAAACAGCGAAGGTTTTCCGTATTTTGATTTGAAATCGTATCTCATATATCCTCATCAGTATTTCAATCCTAGGATTGGTTTACTGCAGCCATTTATTCTACTCTATTTAATGTCTATACCCTCTCTATTTTACGTCCTTATTTTGTCCTGTATGTGCATGTCTCTTGGTCTTCCTCGTGCAATCTTCCCTTCTATTATATTCCTAATTCACTGTGCCTCAATGAATGTCCAATCTATCTATTTCTCCTTTCCCGTAGAGTTCTCCATATGGTTATATCCTCTTCTGCTCTTCTATGTACTTCCTCGTTCGTTACTTTGTCTATTTATTCTTCAGCATTCTCTTAATCATCACCATGTTTGGCAGTCTTCTTATATTCTTCACTGGTATAATTTTCCAAATATTCCACGTCTCGGTACCATAGATCGCCATGGTCCTCACGAAAGTCTTGAAGAATTGCTCCCTTGTTTCCAATCTTAGGTTCTTTGAACATAGTAATTGCTTCTTCTTCGTGAACGCGTTCTTAGCTTGTATTTTATATAAATGAAATAAATATTGGTAGTGGTGATGGCGTAAGATTCTGTACTTGGTAATTGTGAATTGGGATAACATTTTACCCTAAAATATATTCTAGTAAAAAAGTGAACCGATCTTTACTTTAACTCTTGATTTTTTAGTAGTGGGAGGGATGTCATTCAACACCCTGATTGATCTTACATGGTTTGAGCGCCGGTCTAAGAAACATTTCTTCAGCTAATTCCACGCTTACCTTATTTTTGCCCTCTTTCTGTGTTTCTGTCCTTTTCACTGTGTGAAATATCTTTTCGACGTTTGACGAGTTTGTTGAAAAATTTAGTAACCTTTCCGATTATTTCGTTGCTACAGTTTGTTGATGCCCTGACATTAGGATAAGACTTAGGTAATGTTCGCAGAAAAGAACAAAAAAGTCCATTGCCTCTTGCATATTTATTACACGAACAAATCCCGTAAAAGCTCAATCCAATGACAGCATAAATTAACAATTTAATATTGGACTTTTGCACATTTCAATGCATATTTTTACAATAAACATTTAACGAAAGGAATGCCAGTTTTTTGTAAGTTGAACTTAAATGCTCAGAAGAATGCCTTCTTATGTTCCATCTTCTTCCTTTCGTTAACTTTTTAATAAAGCACCCTTTGGAAGTTCTTTAAGGCAATTAGGCTTTTTATTTTTCTTGTCGTTTCTTGCTTCATTGTCTCTCTTCCACATCTTGTACCCAGTGATATATATGTCCCCTCATCACATTTTGCATTTTGGGAATACGAAAAAGTCGCAAAGAGGCAAGATCTATAAGAATAAGGAAGAAGATGATTGAGTATCAAGGTGATTGCCATACATACATACATATATATCATACGATGATGATATATGATATTTATACAAACCATAGGTTGAAGTTAACCGATGTAATCGCATAAACTTTTGCATTTTACATTGATCTCCCTACCTGCTCGTTCCAATAAGATTCAAACTGTTTATGATTGCTTTGATGCAGAAAATGGCTTCCTATTTGATCATATTATATCCAAAATTATGAATATAATCGTGAAAGGACGTAATAAGGGATATATACGTTTGTAAACATTGATAATACAAATCAGTTGAGTGTGTTTTTCTGTGAGCGCAAGATGAATTTACCGCGAAATGAAACAAGAGAAAAACCACATTATTTCACAGCAAATTTTTGTAATGCTACGGGAATATTAACATAAAAATACAATAGTTCCATCCTTTACTACAGGCTTCTAATAGTGATAGAAATATAGCAAGTTATTCTTATATATCTTCTTCTGTTTGTTGACGAAATTACAGTGCCGCCATATTTGTTGTTTACATTTTTCATGTAGGTAAGTCAGTCGGTATAATTTTGGAAGTAGGCCCCTTTTTAATGTGGAATAAATATGCATCCCATACACAAATATGACTTATGTAGGCTCTGTCTCTGTGTTGGTGATCGACTAATTAATATTTTTGAAGAAAATGGAACAATAGACTTCATTGCTCAATTAGTCGATCACCAACACAGAGACAGAGCCTACATAAGTCATATTTGTGTATGGGATGCATATTTATTCCACATTAAAAAGGGGCCTACTTCCAAAATTATACCGACTGACTTACCTACATGAAAAATGTAAACAACAAATATGGCGGCACTGTAATTTCGTCAACAAACAGAAGAAGATATATAAGAATAACTTGCTATATTTCTATCACTATTAGAAGCCTGTAGTAAAGGATGGAACTATTGTATTTTTATGTTAATATTCCCGTAGCATTACAAAAATTTGCTGTGAAATAATGTGGTTTTTCTCTTGTTTCATTTCGCGGTAAATTCATCTTGCGCTCACAGAAAAACACACTCAACTGATTTGTATTATCAATGTTTACAAACGTATATATCCCTTATTACGTCCTTTCACGATTATATTCATAATTTTGTATATAATATGATCAAATAGGAAGCCATTTTCTGCATCAAAGCAATCATAAACAGTTTGAATCTTATTGGAACGAGCAGGTAGGGAGATCAATGTAAAATGCAAAAGTTTATGCGATTACATCGGTTAACTTCAACCTATGGTTTGTATAAATATCATATATCATCATCGTATGATATATATGTATGTATGTATGGCAATCACCTTGATACTCGATCATCTTCTTCCTTATTCTTATAGATCTTGCCTCTTTGCGACTTTTTCCTATTCCCAAAATGCAAAATGTGATGAGGGGACATATATATCACTGGGTACAAGATGTGGAAGAGACACAAGAAAAATAAAAAGCCTAATTGCCTTAAAGGACTTCCAAAGGGTGCTTTATTAAACAGTTAATGAAAGGAAGAAGATGGAATATAAGAAGGTATTTTTTGAACATTTAAGTTCAACTTACAAAAAACTGGCATTCCTTTCGTTAAATGTTTATTGTAAAAATATGCATTGAAATGTGCAAAAGTCCAATATTAAATTGTTAATTTATGCTGTCATTGGATTGAGCTTTTAAGGGTTTTGTTCGTGTAATAAATATGCAAGAGGCAATGGACTTTTTTGTTCTTTTCTGCGAACATTACCTAAGTCTTATCCTAATGTCAGGGCATCAACAAACTGTAGCAACGAAATAATCGGAAAGGTTACTAAATTTTTCAACAAACTCGTCAAACGTCGAAAACATATTTCACACAGTGAAAAGGACAGAAATAGGGCAAAAATAAGGTAATCGTGGAATTAGCTGAAGAAATATTTCTTAGACCGGCGCTCAAACATCAAAATCAATAGGTAAAGTAAAGATCGCTTCACTTTTTTATTAGAAATATATTTTAGGGTAAAATGTTATCCCAATTCACAATTACCAAGTACAGAATCTTACGCCATCACCACTACCAATATTTATTTCATTTATATAAAATACAAGCTAAGAACGCGTTCACGAAGAAGAAGCAATTACTATGTTCAAAGAACCTAAAGACTGGAAACAAGGGAGCAATTTTTCAAGACTTTCGTGAGGACCATGGCGATCTATGGTACCGAGACGTGGAATATTTGGAAAATTATACCAGTGAAGAATATAAGAAGACTGCCAAACATGGTGATGATTAAGAGAATGCTGAAGAATAAATAGACAAAGTAACGAACGAGGAAGTACATAGAAGAGCAGAAGAGGATATAACCATATGGAGAACTCTACGGGAAAGGAGAAATAGATAGATTGGACATTCATTGAGGCACAGTGAATTAGGAATATAATAGAAGGGAAGATTGCACGAGGAAGACCAAGAGACATGCACATACAGGACAAAATAAGGACGTAAAATACAGAGGGTATAGACATTAAATAGAGTAGAATAAATGGCTGCAGTAAACCAATCCTAGGATTGAAATACTGATGAGGATATATGAGATACGATTTCAAATCAAAATACGGAAAACCTTCGCTGTTTGCCTGCACGTATTTTATCTGGATAAACTAAAAAACAGATGTAATAAATATGGACATTTAAATGTCCTCTCGAAATGATATCGTACAATCGATAGAAGCTCAATTCGATAGAATCGATTGTAACATTGCGAGTTTCACATCTTCGATATATATTTAGCTGACTCTTTCCGTGTTGCTTGTTTCAAGAGTGACTTGTGAAATCGGCGTTCAAGATGTCAGCAAGTTTAATTAAAGATGCTAAGGCAGTGAAAGATAAGGATAAGAAAACCGAGGAAGAGAAGAATGAATTGGTAAGTTTTCTCTTTGTTATCTCCAGTGTGATTTTATGTTTAATGTTTTGTGGTTGCTGTGGTTTGCGTACGTTGATGGCCGTGCCTCATAGTATTTGTTGCTATTATTCAGTCATTCATTTTCGATCTACTCATCATTCGTGATATATTAATCAACCTAATGGTTTATATGCTGGAGTTAAAAGGGTATAAGGTCCGAAAATTGAAGTTACTACGGTCTACCGGTTATAAATGACAATGGAATAATCATAATGTACCCACGTTCTTACGGTTTTAATTTCTTTTTTGAAATCATTTTCACTGATCGTGACCGAAATTTGTTGTTTTATTTCTTAAATGTTACATCAGCTGAATCTTTTTAAGATCGTTTAACGTAATTTAATATTTTTTTGTATATATCCTTGTCAGTCTTCATAACTAACCATTTCTTATATATGTCATGTTTGTACTGTTTCTTGGCAATTCACACAATTTTACTATGTCAGTTATGCCAGATCTTTATAAGATTTGAAGATTGAGCTTGTGTAAATTATGAAAATCATCATTTATATTTTCATTTTTTTCAGTCTGAAGAGGATAAGCTGTTACAAGATGAGCTGAATTTATTAGTTGAAAGATTAGTGGTAAGTGCTTGTTAACATTTGAATTGTACACTATATGTTTTTGCCCTAAGAGCCTCAATGTGTGATGCTGATTTGAGTGATCATTTTGATTAATACAAGAACTGTAAGACTGCTAAATAGCACGCTGTCATGTGCGAGTGTGCATATTCGAATTTTGATTTATTGTTGCTGTATTTATCAACAATTTTTTTGTTTTTTAACCCTGTGTTAATTTTCAAAGTAATGTGTACTGAGTAAACTTACTTTCGTCTTCAAAAGTTCAAAAACACATTGCCAGTTTGGCAGCCACGTAGAAAGTGGAATTTAGATTCTTATAGAGGTTGGAAGGCTAATATTTCCGTATGTTCTGTGGGAAAACATTTACTAAATTGACTAAAAATAAGATTCGGCTTTTCCTTATAGCAATGATGATTCAGCTAATAAAATATCGTGCTTAATTTTAAAACTAAATCATGAATTTCGTCCATCACATGTTGCGCATGATATTCAATGCTTTCCGGCGAGTAAAGAGAAGTTCTACCATAATGATTAGTCTAACTGACTTAAGAAAAGGATCTCGGAAATCATTTTTTTTAAGTTAGTATTTTATATTCTTCCTTGTAGACATGCAGTATTAGAGCAAAAAGATTAGGGTTTCATCATGTTTCGAGCAAAATTCAAAATAAGTGTTAAGATATTGATTTTCACCGAAAAGGAAAGTTAATTTAAATATTTTAACCATGCGCAATGTATATATATACGTATATATAAAGTCGTACGTTTGACAGCGATGTATATTCGTATAATTAGGCATATTACATTAGCCTGTTCTGTAGCAATGGCCATTCTGCTCTAACCGTTCTCCATAACTACTGTTGTTTACATTGTTGCGCAAGGCTTACTTTGTTTATATTCTATTTATTCCCGCTTAGTGATGTTTTATTGTTTGCTGCGCGCATATTTATTTAGAATACTCGGAGAAAAATTGATATGCTTTCCGATTTTGCCTTATTAAGTAATCCTAGAGCATTATTTAAAGATGATTATAGATTAAAAAGTGTATCGGAAGGGCATGGCGATACTATTTTCGTCTTGAATATTATTGTAAGGAGAATTTTTAAGGAGAAAATTGCCGAAAATTATAAACAGTATTGCTTGCTCTGCCTTTTCTGTTTTCCCTTCTATCCCTCGTCCCTCTCCCTATTGTGGGGGGGGGGGGGGGCTACCTAAAGCGTTGGGTCAGACGATGTGTCCTCGGGGGAGGAAACAGTCGTATGTAGCATGTGATAGTGGAATTTTGCCTTCATACTTTTCAAATTCTAATTTGTCGAGTTATTGAATAGATTTCTTATTGCATACTAAGGTGCCAATATCTGTTAGATGGTAATATATGGGGATCAAGATGGTGCGCTGGCTAACGTCCTGGCTTCCCACCCACCGGGTTCAAAAATCCTGGTGGTGTTGAATATTTTTCAGTGGTATCCCTACTTGAGGTGCTTTGTGGAGGGCACTTTGAGTGAGTATGCCGTCCGTTGGATGGGACGTTTAACTGATTGACCCCTTGGCACCTTTTGTAAAGAGTAGGCTAATGTCGACGCCGGGTTTCTCTCTCCACCCTTCATCCTTTCCCTATCCATCCCTAATGGCGCAAATGACCTCAGCTTTCAGTCGCCTCCCCTAAATACTACTACTATATGAAAAATATAGGGGATCGAGATGGTGCGGGGGCTAACGTACTGGCTTCCCACCCTGAGGGCGCGGGTTCAAATCCCGGCGGTGTTGAATATTTTTCAGTGGTATCTCGATCCCTACTTGAGGTGCTTTGTGGAGGGCACTTTGAGTGAGTACGCCGTCCGTCGGATGGGACGTTAAACTGCGGACCCCTTGGCGCCTTTCGTAAAGAGTAGGCTAATGCCGACGCCGGGTTTCTCTCCACCCTTCATCCTTTCCTGTCCATCCCCTATGGCGCAAATGACCTTAGCTGTCGGTCGCCTCCCCTCAAAACTACTACTACTACTTCCATGAAAAATATATATATATATATATATACATATATATATGTATATATATATATACATATATATATGTATATATATATATATACATATATATATGTATATATATATATATATATACATATATATATAAGTGGGTAGAGCGTTGGACTGCTGACCGGAGGGTCCCGGGTTCGATTCCCAGGCAAGGCACTCTAGGCACCTGCAGCTCTACCCAAGCTAAAGTGACTTTTCGGGTACCAGGTCTTCCTGGGGAACCATAACCAACACAGGGAAAGGAACTGGCCCCCCTACCCTGATGCGTGAATTTTCACACGCCGTAAATAGGGCTTAGTACCGGGTGATCTCTACCATCACCTACTAAACCGACCTTCGGGTTGATTACTGTGTTTATGGTTGATATATATATATATACATATATATGTACACAAAATATATATATATGTTTTATTTATATATGTATATATATTCAAATCCTGGCTGTGTTGAATATTTTTCAGAGGTATCTCGATCCCTACTTGAAGTGCTTTGTGGAGGGCACTATGAGTGAGTACGACATCCGTCATATGGGACGTTAAACTGCAGACCCCTGGCGGCCGCCTTTCGTTATTAAGAGTAGGCCAATGCCGACGCTGGGTTTCTCTCTCCACCCGTCATCCTTTCCCCATCCATCCCCTAGTGCCGCAAATGACCTCAGATGTCGATCACAGCCTCCCATAAAATACTACTACTATATGAAAAATATATATATTTATATATATATACACAGATATATATATATATATACATATATATATATATATTATATGTCAAGATATATTCATATGTATATATATATATACATATGTATATGTATATATATATATATATATATATATATATATATATATATATATATATATATATATATATATATATAAGTGGGTCGCGGTAGTCCAGGGGGTAGAGCGTTGGACTGCTGACCGGAGGGTCCCGGGTTCGATTCCCAGGCAAGGCACTCTGGGCACCTGCAGCTCTCCCCGATCCATCCCCGATGGCGCAAATGACCCAAGCTGTCGGTCGCCTCCATTAAATATTACTCCATGGTATATATTTGTGTTGTATTTGCATGCCATGTGTTGATTTTGCTTGTGGTTTTGTACCGTTTAATTGGTTCTGGCCTAACACCCCCTGCCGCACACCTTTGCGGTGACTTGTGGGGTATTGTATAGATGTAGGCAAAAAGATGGAGATTTTTAGTGCATTGAATCAAGTGAAGCACCTCACTTTAATGGAACACGCTCTATATTTAAGTGTGTCTGCTTCGTTTGGATTTGATTATCCAGAGATCTGTTTCCCCCTCGTATCCTAATTAGACCTCTTCTTTCTTTCATTCCTGGCGTGGACGCTCAAGGAGAATGACACGAGCCAGCATCCCCTCGCCCTCTCAAGCCTCCGGGACCACATCCGGGCTTCAACCACTTCTATGACCAACGTCCCTAAGCCCCTCAAGTTCATGCGCTCCCACTACGACACGATGAAGGAGGTGTACGACAAGATTGACGTGGCGGAGACCAAGTCGGCGTGCGCGGACATTGTGTCGGTGCTGGCCATGACGATGAATGACACTCGGGATTGCCTCAAGTATCGTCTCCGAGGCTCTCAGGGGGAAATAGGCCTCTGGGGGCACGAGTACGTCAGGTGAGTCGCCCCCTTTGCCCGCAGACGCATTGCCCATGAAGACATAACCCCTTGAGGACGGCCTTTGTTTTTCGAAAATATTAAATTACGTTAAATGATCTTAAAAAGATTCAGCTGATGTAACATTTAAGAAATAAAACAACATATTTCGGTCACGATCAGTGAAAATGCATTCAAAAAAGAAATTAAAACCGTAAGAACGTGGGTACATTATGATTATTCCATTGTCATTTATAACCGGTAGACCGTAGTAACTTCAATTTTCGGACCTTATATCCTTTAAAATCCAGCATATAAACCATTAGGTTGATTAATATATCACGAATGATGAGTAGATCGAAAATGAATGACTGAATAATAGCAACAAATCCTATGAGGCACGGCCATCAACGTACGCAAACCACAGCAACCACAAAACATTAAACATAAAATCACACTGGAGATAACAAAGAGAAAACTTACCAATTCATTCTTCTCTTCCTCGGTTTTCTTATCCTTATCTTTCACTGCCTTAGCATCTTTAATTAAACTTGCTGACATCTTGAACGCCGATTTCACAAGTCACTCTTGAAACAAGCAACACGGAAAGAGTCAGCTAAATATATATCGAAGATGTGAAACTCGCAATCCATCCCGTCTTTGCTTCAGTGCTTCAGCCGCCATCTGACGTTTCCATCTGAAATTTTGACCCTTTTAATGCTTTCTTCGGGACATTTGGTTGTTTGATCAAACTTTTGTGATCTATGGTGACTAGACAGTTGTGTCTCGGTGGAAAAAAATGAGAGTATCGATGTGGATTATCAAGACAGGAGTTGGTCGATCAAGTTACTTACAATGTAGGTGGGTACAATGTGTACGTATAGACCTGTATGCGTGTCAGAAAAGAAATACTCGGTTATTCCATGTACATTTTTTGTTAAACACGGCCCGGGTTTCACTTTCTTTCACTCTCGACTTACTAAGTCATGATGAATAACTGATCGTAGCACTTTTCCACTTGATAAAAATTTTGTATGTTTACGACCGGGTTTCGATGTATTACATCATCATCAGGTGACCAACTGAAGTTGTGTTCAAGCTTATATACCTTCCGGAAGGGGTGGAGAGGCATGGTAGGAAACGAGGGGGGGGTTTGGAGAGGGGGGAAAAGGAGGAGAAGGGGGTGAAGGGAAAGACAAGGGAGACATTTACAAGAAATAGCGGAAACAGCGTATTGACTTTGTTAAAAAACACGCACAGTATATAGTCTTTAGGGTTCAAAGTGATCCTGTCGGGTGGATGGCAGCAGTCTCCAATAAACCATCGGTGACCGGGACGGAACCAGTAGACCAGCTGGGTTTGGAGGCCAAGGATAAGGCCCTTCTGGAAGGGTGGTGGTGGAATACCCCCACTTAACTCACTCACTGGATTTAATTTACTCAATCTCAACACACACACACACATCTTTTCACACTCAATTTATTACTAAGCCATCATCAGGTAAAGGACAGAAAGACACAGAGGACTTTATGTAGTAGACAGAGAAGAGGAGGGGGGAGGTGTTTGAGAAGTGAAGGGGAAGGGAAACTGTTGTGTATGTTTGGGGTTAGGGAGAGAAGGTGGTTGGGTATGGCATCTAGGTGGGAAGAGAGGGGCTGTGTTTGGAACAGAGGGAGGTCCAGGAAGGAGGGAACTGGAGGAATACATCAGACCATTAACTAACATACCCTTATGATGACAGCTCTTTGAAATTCCCAACCGTTCCAAGTCATCTAATCTTAAGCCTTTTTCTCTCTAAATGTAGGATTTTAGGGACAAAATCACTGGAGTGGTTGTTTTCTCCAAGGTGCTGGGCAATATCGGAAGAAATATTACCTGTTTTTAAAACAGGTTTCCTTTTTAATGTTGTAAAAAAAATAGGAGGGCAATTAAACTAGAGCAGGTAGAACAGTTAACGTATCTCGGTAGTGTTTTGGACCAACACGGTATCAAAGTAGTGGGGACGTAAGGAGAAGAATTGCGCTATTAGGCAAAGAGACTTTGACACAAGGAGGAGGGAGTTGATGATGGGGACGTTGAGTAAGGATGTTAAGAAAAGACTGGTTAGAAGACTTTGATATGGAGCGTAGTTCTATGTGTGGCAATGGAAACGTGGTCATTGAAGCAGGAGGATAGACGTAGATTGGAGGCTATTGTAGATATGTGGGTGTGGAGAAGAATGGAGAAGGTGAAATGGACAGAGAAGAGAACAAATAAGGAAGTACTTGGTATGGTATGAGGCGAAGAGAGGGGTTTGTTGGGAGATATTACTAAGGAGGAGGCAGGAAAAGTGGATGAAGGGGGTATTGACCGGCAATAGTGGGATGTTGAAGACTGTAATTGAGGGCAGAATGTTAATGGCAAACGAGGAAAGGGAAGGAACAGGACAGGAATGTCTTAGAGAGGGAATGAAGGGAGGAAGAAAGTACTGAAGAGATGAAGAGGGACCTGATGTAGAGTAGGATGTTGTGCTTTGCTAGGGGTCACAAATTATTAAATTAGTAATTTTGTCCATCCAAAAACCTACCTTAACCGGTAGATTACCTAATAATAATAATAATATTTCCTTTAAACAATCACTGAAATTCCTCCTGGTTTGCCCCAATGTATAAATAGCAGAGCACTCACAACACAATTGATTAACTCCACTCCTTTCCACTATGGGAATTTGGTCTCTGCACTTGGATAAAAGGTTCCCTTAGTTGGCTCTATTATAGAAGACTGGTTTAATAATTTTTTCTGCAAAGGATATGTTGAGTTTACGGGATAAATTCCCCAGAAAGAGAATTCTTTTCCATTTCGAGACGTCTTTCTTGGTGGGTTGATTTGAACATTGATTTGACTGCTATTTCCTCTAATTTTTTCGACTAATTGGGAGCAAAATCCATTGTTTTCAGCCATCATTTGTATTATTTTAAGTTCTTTTGGGCTATTTTGTGGAGGTAAAGGAATGCTAGTCAAACTGTGGACCATGGAGTTGAATGCTACTGATTTTTGTGGGAAATGATGTGTATAGATGTGGAAAAAATTGATATGATCTGTGCAGGTATTATTTTTAGCTGAGTGTTGTGACGTCCCCGTTAGCCCATAGCAGTTAAGATTTCTACAGCAGTCCCACAAGATTGATATTAAAATGTACGTTAGCTAAGGTGTATGCATATTAATGAGTTATTTACAAAGTTCCTTCAATGAAACATTGAATCTCTTTTGATAACTGCTGGCTCTACTAAATAGTTACATTATCAAACTTTTGTGATAAAGGTAAATGTTTGCTATGCCTAATTAATTGCAGGGTTTACAGAATATTGGGGTTTAAATTAATATCAAAGTTAAGAGTATTTGCGAAATTATTTTTGCACAAGCTTTGAATTTAAAAAGATTAATATTTGAGAGTTATATGGATTAATGAGGTTAACATAGAAAATTGAGGTTTGTAGAAAATATAGAGATTTAATTTATATCCAGGTTTATGGAAAGCTAAACTTACATAAAACTTGACAATTGGAAGGAAAAAATATGGTATAGAGTCTTGATTTCAGTAAATGATAAGGATTCGACTTTTTCAGAGACAAAATTCATTGGATAATTTCAGTAGGAATGACTTCAATTAAGGATTTCCGGTGACTATTCATGGTGAAAAATGATTTTGTTGAGCGATTTCTGTCCCAATTTACGAGGTTTGCCATTTATACTTTAAGTCTTGACATTACTTAAGGTGCCATTTGACGTTACCGTCTGAAATTTTGAACCTGGCAAAGCAGAAACCTTTTCTTTGGCAGTAAAAACCTAATCACAGATCGCATTTGATGAGTCACAGGCTTTTCTGTTGCATTGGTTGTCCCACTGTGGTTGCAAAGTGTAAAAGAACCACATGCTATCACAGACGGGTGTGTGGACTGAGTGTGGGGACGTTTTAGACCCCCTGGGCCTTACCACCGCTTTGCTACATCGAAATGTACGGTGTGTGTGTTCAGAAAATATGGGGAATTTTTTAAATTAAGCCGGTTTGGATGGTCCGATTGTCGAAATTATGTTTTTATTATAAATATAATTAATAAAACAAAATATAAATATATATATATATATATATATATATATATATATATATATAAAATATAAATAAAAATAAAACATGTGATATATTATAAATATATCACATGGCCCTAAAGTGTGATAAAATTTTCAGCTTCGTTCATTGTTTACTTAGTCTTTGGCGGACAGTCTAAGGTTGGAGATGTGTTTTTATGAGTGCGGGGTGATTTAGTTTGATGAAGAAATGGATCAAAGAATTTTTTAATCAAATTTTGGATCGGAGTATTAAAAAATTACCGTTATTTTATGAAGACATCTCGAAGGTATTCATGTAAAAACCATTAAAAATCTTGAATGCTTTGCAAATATCTGTACCGTCAACATTTAGACCTATGAATATATGTACATTATGCCTATGGAATGTTTTAATCTTGTCCTGACTTGTAACTGGAATGTATTCACCTCATGTATAGCGACTGTGGCTTCTTACTTTTATGAATTTCCCGATTGTCCGAGGTAGTTACGTCTATATCTGTACGGGAGTCTATCTCCGTTATCATATCTTTCTCATCTAACCTACCTAAATAGTGTGGGGCCGTAATATTTACTAAATTGTGTTGTGCTACGGTCTGTAATTACAAGGTTAGGGCATGGAAACAGACGATACTGGTCTTTCCATGCATGTATCTATGCCTACAATCTACGAGGGTCATCCGGAAAGTGGTACCCGTTCGTGAAATAAAGACACAAAAGTAAATATTAACAAACATAAAAAATTTTATTTGAAAGAGGATACTTTAAACTACTTCTCAACATAATCTCCAAGCAAATTAAGGCATTTGTCATAACGTGTGACAAGTTTCTGTATTCCTGCTGCATAGTCCTTCGCCGCCAGCTCATTGAGATGCGCGAGGGACCCATCTTGCACAAATTTTTGCATAATGCAGATGGTGTTTAACAATTTCATGAACAATTGTTCGAGAAACATTGGGAAAATGCTCACAGATGTCATCAATTGTGACGCGCCGATCGTTCCTCACGAATTCGTCAACTGAGCTCACCAGTTGGTCTGTAATGACAGACGGTCTCCCCGAACGCTCATCGTCGTGTGTGTTCCCCCTCCCCATGTTGAAGTTGCGACACCACCGCCGAACAGACGACTCGTCCATTACATTGTCTCCATACACATCCTTTAATTGGCGATGAATATCACATGGGCGAACGTTTCTTGCATTGAGGAATTTAATCACTGCCCTCACTTCACAACTGGCGGCGTTCTCAATTTTTTTAAACATTGTAAACAATCACAGAAACAACACAGGCAATGCTAGCGTCACGCAACTTGGCTCAGAGAAGGCAGACAAGCCACTGAAGCTATCTGACCTCGTCCAGCGGCTACTCGCGTCGTCAGCACTTCATGCGGCACGAACGGGTACTACTTTCCGGATTACCCTCGTACATATGGGATGTGTAAAGAAAATAACCCAAATTTTTTAATTTCCTGGGTATGGAGAGCCTGATTGTCAAAATTTTGTTTTTATTATGTTGGTGTACATCCTCCTAAATTGTGATAAAATTTTCAGCTGAGTACATTTTCACTTTTTGTCTTTGGCTGTTGCTAAGCGTAGATATTCCAAAGAAACTGCGGGAGATGCCGCAACAGTAACTTTTAACGGAGTCATCCGCTAATGTGCATTTCAATGCAACAATTTCAGAGTGTAAAAATCATTCGCCTTGACTGGGACTCGAACCCAGATCCCTCAATATCCGGTCGAGTGCTCTAGCCACTTAAGCTACCAAGGCGTCCTCTTAAACTCTGAAATTTTGGGGCAATTGGGGAAAATTGTTGCATTGAAATGCACATTAGCGGATGACTCCGTTAAAAGTTACTGTTGCGGCATCTCCCGCAGTTTCTTTGGAATATCTATGTATGGTATTTCGTCACAACATCTAGTTCCTTTAAAAGCCCCAAAATTTCAGAGTTTAAGAGGACGCCTCGGTAGCTTAAGTGGCTAAAGCACTCGACCGGATATTGAGGGATCTGGGTTCGAATCCCAGTCAAGGCGAATGATTTTTACACTCTGAAATTGTTGCATTGGGAAGCCTAGATATGTTTTTATTAGCTCAGAAAATTTCTTTGCTTAAAAGAATAGATCAAAGAATTTGTAGGGACATGTAGACCCTTTAGGTCTTACCACCGCCTTGCTAGGTCAAAGTGTAAGGTGTTTCCCTCCACCCTTCATCCTTCCCCGTCCATCCCCTCTGGCGTAAACGACCTCCACAGTCGGTAGTCTCCCGTAAAATACTACTACTACTTGAGTTGCACTTTCCCCGAGATTAAAACAAACAATTTTCAATGCATAAACTCATTGCTTGTCTATAACACCTTAATTCTCACCGTAGTATAAGTATTTGCGTACAGCAAGCATGCTCTGCTAGCTTGGACAAGAATCGCTGTTGTGCAGAGACAAGTGAAGATTGGGGCACGAGCAAGGTGGTGTTTTACCTCTCACAGATGCCACTCGAAGGCAACATGTCTTTGATTGCGATCCGTGAAGCGGTTCTTGCGTAGAAAGACCCCAGTCTCGTCTTATTTCTGTACAGACCTTGTTCGTATGGTCGACTGGGAGACCGTCAATGGGAATTTTTATAGTAAAGAAGGCAATAGTAACGAACTACTGCCTGTGGGCCACAAAATTTCAGTAATGTCAATAGGATTGGTACCTCAACAAGGTTTATAATGGTTGATGAACCACAAAGATGTCTGGCCACGGTACGGTAGCCTCTGCTTGGCGTATCTTTGACGGTATTGGTTCTTTCAGGCATTTGGCCGGGGAAATAGCGGCAGAGTGGGCCGACCTCTCTCCGGAAGACACGGAGATGAAGGTACAGCTGGTGGACCTGGCACGGGAGATCGTGCCGTACAACATGGCACACAATGCCGAAGCGGAGACCTGTGACCTCCTCATGGAGATAGAGCGACTGGACCTTTTGGAGCAGTACGTCGATGAGAGTGCCTACCCTCGGGTCTGCCTCTACCTCACTAGGTGAGCTCTCTGGTTTGGTTTCGGCACGGTTGTGGTATGGTGCCGGAATGGCATGGGTGGGGTACCTATTGTTTGGCATGCCGTCACCAGCAAGTGTGCTGGAACCTGTCCATCTCGAGTAAATTATGGATTAATATCGAATTTAAAGACTTGTGCTTTGACAAATTCCAAAGAAACTGCGGGAGATGCCGCAACAGTAACTTTTAACGGAGTCATCCGCTAATGTGCATTTCAATGCAACAATTTCAGAGTGTAAAAATCATTCGCCTTGACTGGGATTCGAACCCAGATCCTTCAATATCCGGTCGAGTGCTTTAGCCATTTAAGCTACCGAGGCGTCCTCTTAAACTCTGAAATTTTGGGGCAATTGGGGCATCTAGTTCCTTTAAAAGCCCCAAAATTTCAGAGTTTAAGAGGACGCCTCGGTAGCTTAAGTGGCTAAAGCACTCGACCGGATATTGAGGGATCTGGGTTCGAATCCCAGTCAAGGCGAATGATTTTTACACTCTGAAATTGTTGAACTTGTGCTTTGATTTAATTACCTAATTGTGAGAAACTGCAGGAAATGCAGCGGCTGTAACTTGTAATGAAGTCATTACGCTGAGTGTATGTCATTTGTGGCTATAATTTGAGGGTATAGCAATTGTCTGGTGGATCATTTTATACTCTGTGACATTGTGGGGATGTTGTAATTATCTAAATATTTGACCGTACAGGATAGTTTGATTAGATTGGGGAGTATTCAATTGCTAATTGCATCGAAATTGCCATTTATTAAGTTATAATAACAATTTCAGTGAGTAGAAATTGTTTAACTTAGGAAAAATACTATCTTTGCTTTCTACAAAATAAACTTTATTGGTCGACCAGTTTCATTACACTGTAACATATTTCAGTCCTGAGGATGTTACAGTGTAAACGAAACCAGTCGACCAATAAAGTTTATTTTGTAGAAAGCAAAGATAGTATTTTTCCTAAGTTAAAAATGGAATTCTACAAAGTTAAGGCCTCAACCATTCAGTGCAGAAATTGTTTGGTGATGGATTTGTACCCTCTGACGTAGTTGGCTTTGTAAGTAGGAAGGTAGGCTGAAACCTAATGCATACGTGCTTGTAGACTATACAAACGAAATGACCTCCAGAAGCACTCCTGGTCTGGTGGCATGTGGAAGTCACATTCTTTCTCAACACGCATATGCACAGGTTTGAAGTTGCCACATTATTCATCCAGTGTAGTATTTTGAGAAGCAGGAATATGGAGATGTGTTCCAGTGTGCTATATGTCAGCATGGTGAGTTTAAACAGCGGGTTGTTAATGAATTTTTGCCTTCACCCCATTGTCCGAAGGTGTAATGATTATCCTTTGAGGTGTCTCTCTTGAGTTGAGAGGAAAAACACGTAAAAATCACAAGATTAGGGGAACAAGGAGGGTTTTGTTTGTTCTCTGTCCATAGGACGGTGTGGTGCATAGATATATCACGGTATTATCACAATGTTCAGCAATGAAGCTGACACGTTCCACATTGGATATTCAAAATATGGTTTGCGATAGGCTTTTGCTAAGTGATTCGCCTTTGGTCATTTTGAATCAAATCTTCGACTGGTTTGCAATGTTTATCATCATAAAACATCACCATAATAAACAGCCTTATTAAACGACAATTGAATCTCATAGTAGGATTCACTTTTGAATGGTCACACTGTTTAAACTTGCAAATGTTGACATACAGGGTTCGTCTGGAAAATAAGTGTACTGAGCTCAGGAAAAAAAATTTATTACACTTTTACATATCTTAAGCTAATATTCCTCAAAATAGGACCCTTGTGAGTCGATACACTTGTTCCAGCGGCGTTCCCATTCCTGGAACGCTCCCGCGAAGGCATCATCGGGAACCTCTCGAAGACACGTCGTCACGGCCTCTTTGACGGCGTCCAAAGTCCCGTAACGCTAAAAAATTTTGCTTTATTATCGCTAAAACGTTCTTTAAAAAATGTGGATCATTTTTGCAGTGATCCGCAAGTTGTGTCGCGATTTCCAAACGATTGAGTCTTTGATCATCACTGAGCACTTTCGGCGCCAACTTTGCACAAATTTTTCGCATCTGTAATTGCTCCCTAATAATCTCGTGCACTATTGTTTTTGGCACATTACACTGTTCTGCTATCATCCGAAGACTAAGACGACGATCAGAGTTCAGTACATCGCGAACTTTTCGCACATTTTCGTCGGTGAGTGTCGTTGATGGGCGTCCAGGCCGTGGTTCGTCGTCGACCTCTTCTCTGCCCTCCACGAACATCTTGTGCCACCGAAAGATCATGTTTCTGGACATGGCTGACTCCCCGTAAGCCTGGTTAATCATACCGACAGTTTCGGTAGACGACTTCCCAAGCTTTACCGCAAATTTGATGGAATAACGCTGCTCCAAAAACTTCGGCATTGCGTTCCGTGACGTGGGTCGAAGCGTGGAGGTTCGCGTTAACAGAGCTCCTCACTACACCACAGCTCAGAGCCGACTGCCTTTTTCAGCGTCGCTTGCCAACATACCCCCCTCCAATCGCAGCCCGTCAGAGCGGTGCTGGGCGCGCCTGGAGCGGCGGGAAAAAATCAGTACACTTATTTCTGTATACTACCTTGATCAAAAAGGTCCCGGAATAACCACCGTGTGGCGCTCCCATCGTTCCGATTTGAGTTTTGTTTTTTTTGTTAAATTGGTACATCTGTTGTTGATATTCCCTTTAAATCTTAGTGTCATAACTTGACATTTGCAAAAGTTACGATCATTCAGGAGATCATTTTAAGTACTGATTGAATTGGAATTTTAATTTATATGGATATGTTTAACTTCCCTTGTTTTCCTGAGCAGTATTATGGCCGTTCATTGAATGAAGAACCCAGTGTATATTTCCGCTGTTCTTTATTTGCGTACAACCAGTTTCGAGACTTACGCGTCATCATCAGGTACAAATTAATCGAGTCGCTGTCCATTTATGTAGCATTCATGAGGAGGGAATAGAGTGGGGTTGCGATCAGCGTTGATGGGAAGCGGGAGAGGGGTATTAAGTGTCAGGAAAGGTGATTGGTTGGTTTAGAGTGGGTTGGGGGGCTTTGTCGGGTCTTTCCGTGAAGGAAAGGGGTACTTCCAGGATTGGGGAGGGGTATTCTAACAATAAATCGTTGACCAAATGACCCATTTTTAAATTCTTCCCGATTTCCAGCTCTTCCCACTTGTCCATCCTCATTCCTTTGTCCATTTGGTGTACGAGTTCCGGTTCTTCCCACGGGTGATGCTTGGGGAAGTGTGATTGCTTGAGGTCACAGTTTCTGAAGCAGCGTTCATGTTCCTCCGCCCGTGTTCTTAATGATCTCCCCGTTAAAACTATATATTAGAACAGGGGAAAGGTTACATTGTGTTCTTCTATTAATGAACTTGAAAGTTCCCAAAGTTGAGCTGGGAACAGTTGAATATTATCGTTGTTTTTCCATCAATAAAAGCATTAGCAACAAAGTTTTGTCCATGTGGGGTGCTGGAGAAAAATGTCCCTCGTTATAGCTGTCTGGAATTAAACAGCAGTCTGTTGTGTTGTCTTTTGTTCTTCTCTTAACCCTATTAGTGCGGCGGCCCGATATATCGGCTTTCGTATCCCTGGCGAAAAGTGCGGCGGGCCGATATATCGGCTCTTGCGTAGGCTATTGTTTAAATCGCTGTGACTTATGGTTTTTTCTTTAATAATTTATGCTTTTTGTGCTATCGATAGGTTGAATTCCATAGAATTACGTAACTAATTTTTTAATTTTTTATTAGCAATTCTAAATGCTTTTCAAAAAGTATAATTCTTATTATAATATTTCGTTCAGTTTTGTACATGTCGGGAAGCTCACCCTAATTGTTTGCTCGTTTTTTTCTGAGTGGTTTTTCCACTATGAAAAGCCACTGAAAGGCTACTAATTAACCTGTGTTCATCTGTAATCTCTTGAATGTGTTGTGGTGTTGATATATAACTGCTTATTCAGACTTTGTTGATACGATGGAAATGAGAGCACTGCTTTGTAATCATTTTGGTTTCTCTTGCCGTCCATCCTATCCAATCATTCACGCCCTGTGTAATGGATTACATTGTCAGCAGTTCTCTGTGAGTTAGAACTTTGGTTTTTTCCTACCTTTAGATTGTAAGCACATTGCCGCAGTCTCAAGGAATAGGGAAAAGTCCCAATTTTAAACTCGGTGAGATCAGCCTCTTTCAACAAAATCGAACTATGCAGAGGCTGACAAAAAAATTTGCTATTCACTGGTTTTTCTTTATTTATTTATAATTTTTTCTACATGTCTTTTTGAATCTTTCTTGTATTTTAAATATGGTAGTTTTATTGAAAAAGATGTTTTTGATGAAAATATATTAGTATTTTGTAAAAAAAAATCGAAATATTTTTGCTTACAAAAAACTATTCTTCGGCTTTATAATACTGTAATAATTGTATTTATTCTTTACATGATGTAAATGTATGACGTCATTAAAAACTGC
Organism: Hetaerina americana; assembly: GCF_022747635.1. Lineage (NCBI taxonomy): Eukaryota > Metazoa > Arthropoda > Insecta > Odonata > Calopterygidae > Hetaerina > Hetaerina americana. The sequence goes on from NW_027286721.1 coordinate 330,444, forward strand.
AATATTTTATTTTAAATTAATAAAAAAACTGCATATGGATATCTAAACAAATAACTTCATAATGTTTTTTTTCCTAAGGTGATACATTTTCTTAAATTACCCTTCGTACTTCTCACTAAGAGGGTTAATAGTGTGTTGTTTCCTTGATGGGCTCCTTCCATGCGGTCACAAGTTCATTCTCTCTCAGTAATTGCATTTGGGTTGATGCTTAATTGTTTGTAAATCTAATTGTGATCTCTCAATTCTTTAATTGCAGCTGTGTACCTTACGTTCCCGACCCGGAGAATACAACTTTGCTGCAGTGTGCCCTTCGGTTGTTCAAGCGATTTGGACAATATCCACAAGCGCTGAGGCTGGCGATGCAGTTGAATGACCCTCAGCTTATCGAGAGCGTCTTCTTGTCATGCAAGGACCTGTAAGTGTGCCCTAGACCGGAGACGACCTTTTGACCTTTCACATTCGCATCCTCTCCTGATTCGCTGGATTGTTCTGCATGAAATCTGTTTTGTTTTTTAGAATAAAGGGAGAGACAGTATCCATGTACCATAGCTTAAATCTGATGTTTGCCCACAGATGGCGATAGTAAGCTATAAATTTACTATTGACCGGCCGACCTTCTGTTTTTATGAAGTTGACATCTGTCAACAAATTAATCAGTGTATATCATCAGCGATTCCATACAGCAAACTATATTTTTCACATGAAAATGATGTTATTTTCTTGCCTGAACAAAGAGAATTAGCGAGAAGCTCTGGTTTTCTGATTTAATTTGAAGAAATCAGCTGCCCAATCGGATTGAATGCTTGTTGAGGCCTATGGCGACACTGTTGGAATTGAAACAATGCGCAGAGATTGGTTTTGTCGGTTTAAATACGACCATTTCGACCCGAGCAATTATGGGCGTGAAAATTGGCCCGGGAAGGTTTAGAACCAACAATTTCAGGCTCTTTTGGGCAAAGATGATAAGCAATCGCGAAAGATGTTTGCTTAGCCATCGGGTGTTACTCAACCAGCCGTTTCCAAATGCCTACAGGGTCGCACCCAAAAGTGGTAGGACTGATTTTCTCTGGAGCGAACGGAGCGGCGGAGGGGGGTCTGCCTGGCAGGGTGAGGTGGAGGGGGCTCTTAGCAACAGACCGACACCAACCTCAGTCGCCTGCGGGCTGTCGTTGAGTGAGGACACCGTTTATAGTGAAGCAAGTTTTTTGTCCGCGTCGAAAAACGAAATGAATCTGAATTTAGAGCAACGTTATTCCGTGAAGTTTTGTGCAAAACTCGGGAAGACGGCAACTGAGACCCTCGATGTGATCAAGCAGGCTTATGGGGACACTGCCTTAAGCCGTTCCACAGTATTTGAGTGGCACAAGTTGTTTAAAGAGGGTAGGGAGCTCGTTGAAGACGACCATCGCTCCAGACGGCAAGAACCGACACGGATGTGGACAGAGTGAGGACACTGCTGAACACAGATCGACGCTTAACCAGTGAAGAAATTGCAGACCAGTTGGGTCTGTCTGCACCAATGCATTATTTCACAGGATTAGGCCATGAGCAAGGTGTGCGCCAAGATGGTGCCGAAAATTCTGCCATGGCGCGCTCGTCGTCAGACAGCTCCTGGCCAAATACGGCGTTGCCACATTGCCGCACCCGCCCTATTCTCCCGATCTGGCACCACCAGACTTCTTCTTCTTCCCCCTGATGAAAAGACAGCTCAAGGGACGACGTTTTGACTCGATAAAGGCCGTTCAAGCGGCTTCGACGAGGGTCATCAACGGCATCCCCAATGAAAATTTCCAGCGGGCGTACGGGGAATGGGAGCAACGTTATACTAAGTGTGTAGCAGCTCAAGGAGCATACTTTGCAGATTATTAAGTCCATGTAAGTATATCGTCAATAGAATTCTTGTAACAAAATCAGTCCTACCACTTTTGGGTGCGACCCTGTATTTTAAGGACTAAGAACCGAAAAAATGGTGTATGCTACTCTGTAATTTTAATTGAGATGGTATCATGGATTTACGCCCATTTGACTTTCTCTCTATCCTTCTCCACACCCACATCTCTGCTTGATTCTTTCTTGCAAAACCTTCCTTCTTATCCTAACGCAATAATTTGTGTATCCTAACACAATAATTTGGATTGGATTCCGTCCTGTGGCCGTTGATTGTTTACGTGTCTTTGTTTGACCTTGTTTCAGTGTTGAACCTTGACGTGATTCTTTCCTTTGCAGATCCATCCAGAAGCAGTTGGCTTTCATGCTTGGCCGTCAGAAGATCTTCCTCGAGTTGAACGAGAGTGTTCCGGAGTATGATGACCTGGTTGACATAATGTCCAACGCTCACCTCGCCACGCATTTCATCAACCTTGCTCGAGAGGTAAGGGCATTCAGTTAAGTGGTCCTAGATGGCGATTAACCCTCTTAGTGCGGCGGGCCGATATATATCGGCTTTTGTATCCCTTGCGAAAAGTGTGGCGGGCCGATATATCGGCTCTTGCGTAGGCTTTTGTTGAAATCGTTGTAACTTATGGTTTTTTCTTTAATAATTTATGGTTTTTGTGCTATCGATAGGTTGAATTCCATAGAATTACGTAACTATTTTTTAAATTTTTTATTAGCAATTTTAAATGCTTTTAAAAAAGTATAATTCTTACTATAATTTTTCGTTCAGTTTTGTACATGTCCTGAAGCTCTGCCTAATTGTTTGCTCGTTTTTTGTGTCTGAGTTGTCTTTTTCTCTTTGAAAAGCCACTGAAAGGACACTAATTAATCTGTTTTCATCTGTAATCTCCTGAATGTGTTGTGGTGTTGATATATAGCTGTTTATTCAGACTTTGTTGAGATGATGGAAATGAGAGCCCTGCTTTGTAATCATTTTGGTTTCTCTTGCCGTCCATCCTATCTAATCATTTGCACCCTGTGTATATTGGATTACATTGTCAGCAGTTCTCTGTGAGTTAGAACTTTGGTTTTTTCTGCCTTTAGATTGTAAGCACATTGCCGCAGTCTCAAGGAAAGGGGAAAAGTCCCAATTTGACTCAGTGAGATCAGCCTTTTCAACAAAATCGAACTATGCAGAGGCTGACAAAATAATTTGATTTTCACTGGTTTTTCTTTATTTATTTATAATATTTTCTGCATGTCTTTTTGATTCTTTATTATATTTAAATATTGTAGTTTAATTGAAAAATTTTTTTAAAAAAATATTAGTTTTGTGTCTAAAAATCGAAATATTATTGCTACAAAAATATTCTTCAAATTTATGATACTGTAATAATTACATTTATTATTCAGATGATGTAAATGTATTACATCATTATTAACTACAATATTTTATTTTAAAATAAAAAAAACTGCATATGGATATCTAAACAAATAACTTCATAATGTTTTTTTCCCTAAGGTGATACATTTTCTTAAATTACCCTTCGCACTTCTCACCAAGTACCCCTGGAATCCCCACCGCACTAAGAGGGTTAATCTCTTTCGTGGCTTATCTGAAGCTATTTATTCACTCCGAAATGTGCTCCAGAATGAGTCGGTTTCATTTTGATTGAAGGGAGTAAGTTAACAGCTTTCAGGCTTTAACTTTGTGGAATTTCTTAATGATGAGGGTGAAAAATAAGAGAAACTCCACTAATACACTTTTAATGTTCTATAACCATGATGATGTGCAGTATCTTCGCCCACCATTGGTCAGGTGGACGAAGATACCCCTTTCCTCCTTTGCCATTAAAATTCTCCCCTATATTACCACCTTCTTCAACATCCCCCGGCCAGTCAATACCCCCTTCATCCACTTTTCATCTGCCTCCACAGTAATATCTCCCAACTCTCCCCTCTCTTCGCCCACCATACCAAGTACTTCCTCATTTGGTTTCTACTCTGTCCATTTCATCCTTCTCCATTCTTCTCCACACACCCACATATCTACAATAGCCTCCAGTCTACGTCTATCCTCCTGCTTCAATGACCACGTTTCCATAGCCACACATAGCTACGCTCCATATCAAAGAGTTTTTACGAGTCTTTTCTTAACATCCTTACTCAACGTCCCTCTCATCTTAACTCCCTCCTCCTTGTACGAAAGCCTCTTTGCCTAATAGCGCAATCCTTCTCCTTACGTCCCTACTACTTTGATTCCGTGTTGGTCCAAAACACTTCTTCCGAGATAAGTATAAACTGTTCTACCTGCTCTAGTTTTTGGCCCTCCTATTTTAATGCTTAGCTGAAGCCTTTTTCTTTCTAGAAAATCGCATAACCTTTGTTTTATTAATATCGATTCTCATCCCATATATCTATCGCACTGAATTTCCAATTCACTCAGCAATGCTTGCAGCCCCTTGGCTGACTGACAAACTGAAGCTTGGTCATCAGCAAACCTAACTGATTTTATGAATTCCCCTCCCTACATTCATTCCTACCTCGAGTTCTTCCCATGCCTCTTTAATCATTTCCTCTGCATACAGGTTGAACAGCAACGGTGATAATGGGCACCCCTGCCTTACACCTCTTCCTAACACTGCCCATCCTGACTCCCCGTTCCCCACTCGCACCTGATAGCAGTCTGAGACATGTACAGGTTGCGGATTAGCCTCCTTTCCCTATTCCAATCTATTCCTATTTTCTGCAATATACTCGTTAGTTTTTCCCAATTCACTCTATCAAACGCTTTTTCTATAATCATACGAAACAGGCAAATACGTCTCCTGGTTGTATTCCATATTCCTCTCGATTAATAATCTCATTACTGCAATGGCATCACATGCGTACCTCTCCCCTTGCTAAACCCATAAACTGATCATCCCCTTAGTATTGATCATTTGCCCTACTCTCTCTATCCTTTTGTTTATGATCCTGAGAACAACTTTAGCTGCGTGGGATATCAAACTAATTGTCCTATAGTCCTCACATGACGTGGCCTTTACCTTTTTCGGAATAGGAACTAAAACTGATCTCACAAAGTCTTCCGGCCAGATTCCCTCCTCATATATACTACGAATCAGCCCATTTCCCTTGGTTTTTCTTAATATTGAGGGTGGAAAAATAAGAGAAACTCCACCCTTCCACGCCCTATTAATATTCTACGACCATGATGAAACATTTCTCTTATTTTTTAACCCTCGTCACGAAGGGAGTGAGTTTGACAGGAAATCACCCGTTGATTTGATGTAATAATACTTCCTATGAGGTCTGTTTTAAAAGTTCCCAAACTTAATTTATTACCAAAGAATACTTCACTCACAAGTTATTGGTCCCCTTTCAATGAAGAAGTCTCTTCCCCCACAATGTATTCTACCCTATCCAATAAATATGCGAACTGAGGCCATTATAAACTTTATTTTGTAAAATTTCCCGACGTTGGAGCTTCTGATCATTCCGGGAGAAGCATTCCAGGACTGTTTCAGAGAGTGGAAACACCACTGAGCTAAGATATGTGAACTGGTGCTATCTCAAGGCCGTGATATGGACTATAGTGGCGCTAGTCTCCTCCTCAGACCCAATAAGGAGCTGCTTTTGTACTTCGGCAGGTCACCAAGCTGTGCGTATTGGTTGTGCCAGTTATCAGTTAGTCTCTCTTGCTGTCCTAGTTTGTACTCTTTGTCGTTGAAAATGCAAATTGACGAAATCACGGAGAATCGAATTAATACTACCTTGAACAAAAAGTTCCCGGAATAACCACCGTGTGGCGCTCCCATCGTTCCGATTTGAGTTCTGTTTTTTTTGTTAAATTGGTACATCTGTTGTTGATATTCCCTTTAAATCTTAGTGTCATTACTTGACATTTGCAAAAGTTACGTAGCCAAGAGTACATCTATCTCTGTGTGTGTTGGCGATTTTTTACAATTGCAGAAATGGATTTAAATTTGCAACAACGAACTTGTATTAAATTTTGCGTAAAAAACGGATTTAGTGGCGCACGGACGTTGGAAATGTTGGAAAAGTGTTTCGGCAACGATTCTCTAAAAAAAACGGTCGTTTACCAGTGGCACGAGCGGTTCAGAAGTGGTCGTGAGTCAATCGAAGATGATGAACGCAGTGGCAGACCATCGACATCGAAAGTCGGTGAAAAAATTGATAAAGTAAAAGATGTGTTGGTCAATAACCGTAAATTAACCATCAGAGAAATAGCGGAGGACTTGAACATTGCCTATGGATCCGCCCAAGACATTGTGGTTAATGATTTGGGTTTCCGTCGTGTAGCAGCAAAGTTGGTGCCAAAAGACCTCAATTTCATGCAAAAAAGAGACCGTGTTGACGTCGCAAAAGACATGATTTGCGAGGCTGAATCCGATCCCACATTCATCAAAAGGATCATTACTGGAGACGAGACGTGGGTTTATGAGTACGACACGCAATCCAGACATCAGGCAAGTGAATGGCGTTCACCAAATGAGCCGAGACCAAAAAAACCACGTCGTTTTCAGTCAAAAAAGAAGGCAATGCTGACGGTTTTCATGGATTACAACGGTGTAGTGCATCATGAATTTTTGCCAGAAGGCCAGACAGTAAACAAAGAATATTATTTGGGCGTTATGAGACGTTTGCGTGAAGCAATTTGCCGAAAGAGACCAGAAATGTGGGCAGAAAACTCGTGGATTTTGCACCATGATAACGCACCGTCGCACAGTGCTATCATTATTCGTAATTTTTTGACGAAAAATGCAACAGATACCATCCAACAGCCACCGAATTCACCTGATTTGGCTCCCTGTGACTTCTTTCTGTTCAATCGAGTTAAAAAACCATTACGGGGAACGCGTTTTAGCAGCCGAGAGGAAGTAATGGAAAAATCGCAGGAAGCACTGATGGACATACCGAAAACCGAATATAAAAAATGTTTCGAGGATTGGATCAAGCGCTGGCATAAGTGTGTTGCAGTCGATGGGGTTACTTTGAAGGGGACAATATAGATTTAGATGAATAAACTTGTATTTTTAATTTTCTGAATAAATTCCGGGAAATTTTTGATCAAGGTAGTATATGGCGTTGCAGTCTGTACAATTGAGTCTATAAACTCCGCTTTGTTGCATGACGTCAATTTTGTCTTTAGTGGAACCTATTAAGTTAATCTTGAGGTGGTCAGCGATATCCTTTTCCTCTCGCGTTCCCCTCTCCTTAAATTCTTGAATACCTCCCCACACCATCCCCTCCCCCACCAAGGCAGTGACAGTAACCGACCCTCCCTCCGTTAATGAGGGTCAACCGTTGCAAACAACCACCCCCCTTTGTACCGTCTGCATCCATTAGTTCCCCCTCACTTTCCCTTCACCCACCAATGATTGCTACCACCCCTCTCCCTGACTTCCCCTACCCGGCTCCTGGCTATATAAGTTGGAAAATTTTGTTGTATTGTACCTGAAGATTAAACCATGGTCGTGTTATATTAAAAAGTGTGTGGGAGTGCAAAGTTGTTTTTTTCTCTTTCTTTCACCCTCACCATGAAAGAATTCCACAAAGTTAAGCCCGAAACTGTTAGCTTTAAGAGAACACTAATTAAAACCCTCCTAACTGAACTGCCTTTAAAGAAGAGGAGGAGGACTTCCAAAGGGGAGGGTGCTTTATATATTAAACAGCGGAAATGAAAATAAGAAGCAGAAGATGGAATATAATAAGAAGAAGAAGGCATAGATAGCCATTACTACGAATGAAGGAGAGAGTATTTTTAAGAAGTAAGGACAAAACCATTGACGTAGACTCTAAATTTAAAGCAAAATAATGTTTTGATGGCCTCAGTTTGCATATTTATTGGACAGACCGTGTAGATTTGAACCGTGTGCTTACGATCAGTTAGGTTTCGAAGTGTTTTCGCATAAAAATGTCAAGGGTTGGCACATGTAAACTTGATGATCTGTCTTAATTTTCTGGTATTTGTGGTATTTGTTGCAGTTGGACATAATGGAGCCAAAGACTCCAGAGGACGTGTACAAGTCTCACTTGGAGAACTCGAGGCCTTCGTATGGCGGCGGTCAAATTGACTCTGCAAGGCAAAACCTAGCGGCTAGCTTCGTCAATGGATTTGTCAATGCAGCCTTTGAACACGACAAGGTGCTCATGGAAGACGGGAATAAGTGGCTTTACAAGAACAAAGATCATGGTGAGTACAAGTTTAATGGGCGTAAAGACACAGATGGGCTGTCTTGTTCAATGTAGTGGCTGGTTAAACTTTTATTTTGTGCGTTTAGACCCCTTAGACATTTGAGTTTGTGTTGGTTTTAAGAGAAGGGATAGGTACAGAGGTCTGTTCAAAAGGTACCATAACTGTTTGAATAACACACCTCCTGTTGGTTATTTTTTAATGTACTTTGCGGCGTTATGTGCGTGGAAACTTCCCGAATAACCCCCTCTAACCACCTTGTTGATATCTTGTTTTGTTGATAAGTTACAGTTGTTTATGTGCAGGGGTGCTCTAGAAGTGCAGTGAATGATTGCATCCACAGTAAGGATTTCTTTGAAGGAGCAGCGTAGTTCTTTGAAACTCTGGAAATCCTTCACGAAAACTCTTTGAGTTGATTACCTAGGCTTGTGGTGAGGTTGCTGTGAAGCGTACCGCATATCATGAGTGGTTTACCCGGTTCAAAAAGGGTTGGTAATCATTGGAAGACGATGGGCACTCCAGAAGACAATAAACGTCGACAGATGACCCCCCTGACGTCGAGAGAGTCAACAATCCAGTTTGTCAATGCAACAATTTCAGAGTGTAAAAACTTTAAACACTTTACACAGGTTGGCTTTAACCTCGTGGACTGTGGCGCCTTGCGCACGACTACGAATGCCTGTGACATTGTATGTACGGCATTTCGTCACAACATCTTGCTCCTTTAAAAAAAGCCCCAAAATTTCAGAGTTTAAGAGGACGCCTCGGTAGCCTAAGTGGCTAAAGCACTAGACCGGATATTGAGGGATCTGGGTTCGAATCCCAGTCAAGGCGAATGATTTTTACGCTCTGAAATTGTTGCATTGAAATGCACATTAGCGGATGACTCCGTTAAAAGTTACTGTTGCGGCATCTCCCGCAGTTTCTTTGGAATCCAGTTTGTGCAAATTGAGGTTTGACTGTCAGAGAACCTGCAGAAGTGTGCGATTGGTTTGTGTTTTGAAATCCTGACTGAGGAATTGAGAATGCATTGGATTATTGCCAAATTCGTGCCATGCTTGATGACAGTAGAGCTACCACAGAGCTCCTGACTGAACTACTTGGAGCTCAGGTCTGTTGGGAACTGAAATTAATCCTTTGGATCACTTTGACCTGAAGACACCTCCAGGACTGGGGACGGGACAGTTGTATATCAGCTGACCTATGCGACGGTTTTTCCCGGAAGCAGCATGGTTCTGTCAGGAACTGTTTGATGTGCCGAATTCAAACCGCGGTTAAGTGTGGGCATGATCGCGGATGGTATTGGCATTGATAAGATGACCGCACATACAACATTATCACTGCAAATTTGGCAATGAGAAATATACAGGGTTCGTCCGGAAAATAAGTGTACTGAGCTCAGGAAAAAAAATTTATTGCACTTTTACATATCTTAAGCTGATATTCCTCAAAATAGGACCCTTGTGAGTCGATACACTTGTTCCAGCGGCGTTCCCATTCCTGGAACGCTCCCGCGAAGGCATCATTGGGAACCTTTCGAAGACTCGTCGTCGACCTCTTCTCTGCCCTCCACGAACATCTTGTGCCACCGAAAGATCATGTTTCTGGACATGGCTGACTCCCCGTAAGCCTGGTTAATCATACCGACAGTTTCGGTAGACGATTTCCCAAGCTTTACCGCAAATTTGATGGAATAACGCTGCTCCAAAAACTTCGGCATCGCGTTCCGTGACGTGGGTCGAAGCGTGGAGGTTCGCGTTAACAGAGCTCCTCACTACACCACAGCTCAGAGCCGACTGCCTTTTTTGGCGTCGCTTGCCAACATACCCCCCTCCAATCGCAGCTCGTCAGAGCGGTGCTGGGCGCGCCTGGAGCGGAGGGAAAAAATCAGTACACTTATTTTCTGGACGAACCTGTATGCGCTAAACTCATGTTTTCTTAAGGTATTTGGATGGATGACCAAGAGGACAGAGTGTATATTTTGTCTGTCTGCTTGGGAAGAAGAATATCTTCTGCAACGGCATCTCAACAATTCCCAGACCTAGATTGTAGCCCTGGCACTTCGACTTCACTCGCAGACTCCTGTTTCCTATTCCCTATGAAAGTGGTGAAGTCCTAATCCCTAAAGGGACACCACAGCCACCACGGGATGGACCCGATGCCATCAAAGGAGCTTGCACACATGTAGTATCCTGAGTAAGGGAGTACCGTAACCTGGAATCCGCCTACCGTGGAGCTTTCTTTGAGTTGTGTTGAAAAGGCTGCTCTGGCAGAAGTGTGTGTCTAGCCGCTCTGAAGGGATGAAGTGCTTCTCAGAACTTTCAGAGGTGGTGTAATGTGCTAATTCTACTGAAATAAATCAGTTTTTCTCCCAAAACTTTTGCTGAAGCTTCTTATACTGGGTGTATAAGCTTAACTCTGCTGTTTCTAAACCAAAAAACAATTAATATGTGAACCGACTAAGAATTAAGAAGTGGGTAACCGTAGAATATCAACTAACGACACCCACGTCAACAGATATGTGAATGATTTACCGTGTGTAAATAGTAGATTAATACTCGGGGAGATTGCCAGTGAAGTTGTGACATTAATGTTGGCTTGTGTTTTAAAAATTTGAAAGAGATATTGGGCAGAAGTTACAATAAATGTAGAAAAACTAGTCTCGGGGCTTTCAAACACAGCACCAATGCACACATTATGTATTGACACAGAGTCTTTCCAATAAATGACGCTCACATCAACAGTGATGATTTAATGCATGCAAACCGTGGGTTAATTTCATCATCTCCCATCGATCATTTTCATCATCTCGTCAATTTGGAGCCACCGTTGATTCCAATGGCAAACTCTGGCAGCCACCCCGACCACTGCTCACCGTGGACGTTTTCCCACCCATCGAAAAACTCCCTGCACCATTTCCAATGCACGTTTTTGATGTCTATAATACACTTCTCACCGTACACTTCCGCTAAATAGCAGGATGAATTTACTACGAGGGTCATCCGGAAAGTAGTACCCGTTCGTGCCGCATGAAGTGCTGACGACGCGAGTAGCCGCTGGACGAGGTCAGATAGCTTCAGTGGCTTGTCTGCCTTCTCTGAGCCAAGTTGCGTGACGCTAGCATTGCCTGTGTTGTTTCTGTGATTGTTTACAATGTTTAAAAAAATTGAGAACGCCGCCAGTTGTGAAGTGAGGGCAGTGATTAAATTCCTCAATGCAAGAAACGTTCGCCCATGTGATATTCATCGCCAATTAAAGGAGGTGTATGGAGACAATGTAATGGACGAGTCGTCTGTTCGGCGGTGGTGTCGCAACTTCAACATGGGGAGGGGGAACACACACGACGATGAGCGTTCGGGGAGACCGTCTGTCATTACAGACCAACTGGTGAGCTCAGTTGACGAATTCGTGAGGAACGATCGGCGCGTCACAATTGATGACATCTGTGAGCATTTTCCCAATGTTTCTCGAACAATTGTTCATGAAATTGTTAAACACCATCTGCATTATGCAAAAATTTGTGCAAGATGGGTCCCTCGCGTATCTCAATGAGCTGGCGGTGAAGGACTATGCAGCAGGAATACAGAAACTTGTCACACGTTATGACAAATGCCTTAATTTGCTTGGAGATTATGTTGAGAAGTAGTTTAAAGTATCCTCTTTCAAATAAAATTTTTTATGTTTGTTAATATTTACTTTTGTGTCTTTATTTCACGAACGGGTACTACTTTCCGGATGACCCTCGTATATCGGAGAAGCAGTGGTCAGTGAGCAGCTTTTTAATACCAGCGTCATACCTTTCACCTGTCAAAACAACTGCTTCTTGCACTTTTCTCGTCTGACTTGAATTTCTGTCCTCCTAAGGTGTTTATTTGAGAGCGGGAAACGAGTAGTAGTCGCTTGAGGGGGGCAACGTCCTCTGGGCTGTAAGGAGGGTGGTTGATGATATATCCCAGCAGCTGAATTCATTGAGTAAGGGGGTGGTCATCGCTTGATGTGGACACGTGTATTGCCATGATATGCAAACACACTCCTCCTTTAAGTGAGGAGAGACACACACCTTGTTTGTAACTTAATTGACCTCAAGACAGACAATATTTTGCAGCACGGAGAAGTAGCCACTCTCTCTCTCTTCATTCATTCTAGGGCCTTCCTTTATCTAAATGAAGGGTAATTCCCTCTGGTTATATCGCAATATCTCGTCAATTGGAGCCACCGCTGTTGATTCCAACGGCAAACTTGGCCGCCGCTCATCGTAGGACGTTTTCCAGGCCATCAAGAAACTCCCTGCACCACTTCCGAAGTACATATTTGATATCCATAATACACTTCTCAACGTACACTTCCACTAAACGGCGGGATGAATTTATTATATCGGTGAAGCTGTCGTAAAGTTGGCTTTGTGACACGGAGGGAGAAAGGTACGACGCCAGTATTAAAAAGCTGCTTACAAGGATGCAAAAAGTGATTGATCTTCAAGGCGACTATGTAGAAAAATAGCTGAATACTCAACCTTTCCATACGATGTACGCAGAGTTGAGAGAATAAATTTGATTTCACATGAAAAAACAAGGGGACCTTAGTTTTGGAATCGCCCACGTATTATATATAAATTTTTTTGGGTTGTTTTCTATAAAATTGGGGTATTTTAGATTGATTTTGAGTTGTTTTGTGTGCAGGTATGCTGAGTGCAACGGCATCCCTGGGTCTGGTTCTCCTTTGGGACGTGGACGGAGGTTTGACACCCATCGACAAATACCTCTACTCTGCGGAGGACTACATCAAGGTAAACTCTCCTCAAACGTTCCAGGAAACTGCGGGAGATGACGCAACAGGTACTTTTAAGAGAGTCATCCCCTAATGTGCGTTTCAATGCAACAATTTCAATGTGGGAATGTGTATTTTTTGCGGCATCTCCAGCAGTTTCTTTGGAATTTTTATCAAATGTATGAACAGGTTAAGTGTTTAAAGTTGGCTCTTAAACCTTATGGACTGTGGGGTGTTGTGCATGGCTACGGATGCCTGTGGCATTGTTTGTATGGTCACCACATCTAGTTTCTTTAAAAGTCCCCAAAATTTCAGAGTTTAAGAGGAGTCTCATTAGCTTAACTAGCTAAAGCACTCGGCCTAGTCATCAAGGGATCCAGGTTCGAATCCCAGTCAAGGAAAATGAATTTACTTAAGCTCTGATATCATTGCAAACTCATATGTTGGAGATAATTTAAGTTGAATCATAGCAGGGTGAAACGTATTCAACTGGTGCCTAATTCAGGGTTGAACTAGAGTGAATTCTTCCTTTGTAAGTACAGTAAAATTAAAGTCTTTGCGCATCTGGTTCCAGAAGCGATGTAAATTTAGAAATTCGCATGGGGCCTTGAAGAAAACATTGCAATGCAGGGGGGGGGGGGGGGAACTAATTGCGATATATTGCAACTACAGTGTTTCACTCAACGCGTAAATAACAAGCCAACTAGTGATTTTGTGGTATAAGATTTTGTTTTTAAAGTTAAAAAACGATTAGGAAGGATTTGAAATGATCTTCGCTTGCAAATTTATGGTTTCTGATACCTTTTGGGGTGGAAAATTGCTGTTTTTCGATTATTAAATTGGTGTTTGCAGTTTAAGAAGTATATTTATCGCTTTTGGTGAAGGTTTAAATGTTCTTTTGGGTTGATATTGAAAATTCTCCCAATTTGAACAAACGTTCCCGCAAGTGTGGATGAAACCCTTTTAGGGAATGTTTGGCAGACAATTATCTGCATTCATAGTTGTACTTATAAATAAATTATAAGTATCAATTGTTGTATTGCTCTGTTTCCATTATCTATGTACACAAAATGGAGTAATCCTCTCTAAAGTAACGACGAAAACATTGTTCCAACAGATTAAACCGTGAATGATGTCAATAGAACCTGATTGTTCGTTTATTTTGCAGTCTGGAGCTTTGTTGGCTTGTGGTATCGTCAATTGTGGTGTGCGCAACGAATGTGACCCTGCCCTTGCGTTGCTGTCTGACTATGTGCTGCACAACAGCAATGTGATGAGAATTGGTGCTATTGTCGGTAAGTGTGTTGCGTTATGCTTTCCTTGCGTGAGACATTAGTTTTCGATGTTGTGCGTTTGTTGTAGGGGGTTTAATCTGGTTCCCAACTGCATATCGCACCCTTGATGACTTCACGGTGATGTCAGTCTTTAAAATCAGTATTTAACACAGGATTTGAGCAATTACTGTGAAGTATTTGGTGTGGATTTGCGTGGAAAGGGGATTAATATTTTGGAAATACAAGGTTAGGCTGAAAACTAATGCTCAGATGTGCTTGTAGAGCTTCAGAAGGCGGAAGTTGGGGAATGTTACTTCCACATACCACGTAGTTGCATGAGGAAGTAACATTCCCCTTTAAGCAGAGCAATTCAAGAGTTATTCACACGGGGTAGGCTGACAACTAATGCAACACACATGCATGTAGACCACAAACAAAATGAGCTTCAGACAGGGGAAAAGGGGGAATATTACTTACACATACCACATAGTTGCATGTGGAAGTAACATTCCCCTTAGAGTACAGCACTTCAAGAGTTGTTCACTCGGGGTAGGCTGAGGACTAATGAACACATGCTTGTAGACCACAAACAAAATGAGCTTCAGACAGGGGAAGATGGAGAATGTTACTTCCACATACCACGTGGTTGCATGTGGAAGTAACATTCCCTTTTAAGCAGAGCATTGCAAGCGTTATTCGCATGGGGTAGGCTGACAACTGATGCTCACATCCTTGTAGACTACAAACAAAATGAGCTTCAGACAGGGGAAGATGGAGAATGTTACTTCCACATACCACGTGGTTGCATGTGGAAGTAACATTCCCTTTTAAGCAGAGCATTGCAAGCGTTATTCACATGGGGTAGGCTGACAACTGATGCTCACATCCTTGTAGACTACAAACAAAATGAGCTTCAGACAGGGGAAGAGGGGGATAGTTACTTCCACATACCACGTAGTTGCATGTGGAAGTAACATTCCCCTTTAAGTAGATCACTTAAAGAGTTAGGCACATGGGGTAGTTTGAAAACTAATTCTACACACTTGCTTATAGACCACGAACAAAATGAGCTTCAGACAGGGGAATGTTACTTCCACATACCACGTAGTTGCATGTGGAAGTGACATTCCCCTTTAAGTAGAGCACTTCAAGAGTTATTCACGCTGGGTAGGCTGAAAACTAATGAACACACGCTTTGTTGACCATAAACAAAATGACCTTCAGAAGCATTCCTGGTGGCATGTGGAAGTAACATTCCCCATTCCCCGTTGACATATAGCACACACTGGAACACGTCTCCATACTTCTGCTTCTCAAAATACTACACTGGATGAATGTAACGACCTCAAACCTGGGCATGCATGTTGAAAGGGGGAATGTTACTTCCACATTCCACACCAGGAGTGCTTCTGTAGGTCATTTTGTTTGTATAGTCTACAAAGCATGTGTGTTGCATTAGTTTTCCGCCTGGCGTCGTAGCTGTTTGAATTCCATCCGTAAAATATCCATAACCACTAAACTGTCAATTGGGATTTCTTTATCCTTTTCATGAGAATTTATCCAAAAACTCTGTTTAGAATGTAATTATTGTTGGTTCTGCTTCTGTTCTCAGCAGCTATGATCGCTTAAGGGGTAACTATAGATGTAACAGATTTAAAATAATATTAAATCTCTCGGGAACACCATAACGTTCACATAAACGGCGAAATGGGGAAGCTTCTTGACTTATAAAGGTCATAGAAATAACTCTAAAATTTGAAAGGCATTCAAAAGTAAATCAAATTGAGAATCAATATTCTCTGTGGTAATTGGTGTATGTTTTATAAGTACCGGGAAACCTTTACGGTTTGCAGGTCTCGGCTTGGCATATGCCGGCTCGAACCGTGAGGCCGTGTTGGGGCTGATCACTCCGGTTCTGAGCGACTCAAAGTCCAACATGGAGGTGGTCGGCATGGCGGCCCTGGCGTGCGGTATGATTGCGGTTGGCTCTTGCAATCCGGACGTGACGGCGACCATAGTTCAAACGCTGATGGAGAGGTCAGAGTCTGACCTGAGGGACACGTACGCCAGGTTCCTGCCCCTCGGACTGGGACTGTGTCACCTGGGTGAGGTCAACACTCTCTCTCCCTCTCTCTCTTTGGGGGGATTGGTATGGAATTCATTGCTCTCGGCTCGGGAATGATACCGTGCACGGCTGCGGCACGGGATTGTCTGTTGTCTGCCTGTGGAAGCCGTGGAGTCAAAGAGAAATGACCACTTTGCCACCCACCTGGAGAAGTCCTGGAATTTTGTGTCGGTGTTGAATGCTGGAAAAGTCAGGGAATTCTGGGTTTTCTGGAAGAGTAAGGGAATTATTTGGTGGCGTGGAAGCCATGGGAAAGTCAGGGAATTTCAAGGGATGTTTGTCAAACCATGGGAAAGTCAGGGAATTTTAAGGGATGCTTGTCAAGCCTGGAGAATTTGGGGGATTTTGAATGGTATGGAAACCATGGGAAAGTCAGGGAATTATTTGGTGGTGTGGAAGCCATGGGAAAGTCAGGGAATTTTAAGGGATCTTTGTCAAACCATGGGAAAGTCAGGGAATGTTTTGGGATGCTTGTAAAACCTGAAGAATTTCGGAGGGCATGGAAACCATGGGAAAGTCAGGGAATTATTTGGTGGTGTGGAAACCATGGGAAAGTCAGGGAATTTCAAGGGATGTTTGTCAAACCATGGGAAAGTCAGGGAATGTTTTGGGATGCTTGTAAAACCTGGAGAATTTTGGGAATTTTGGAGGGTATGGAAACCATGGGGATGTCAGGGAATTTCAATTTCAAGGGATGTTTGTCAAACCATGGGAAAGTCAGGGAATTATTTGGTGGTGTGGAAGCCATGGGAAAGTCATGGAATTTTTATGGATGTTTGTAATACCTGGCAAAGTCAGGGAATTATTTGGTAGTGTGGAACAATAGGAAAGTCAGGGAATTTTAAGGAATGTTTGTAAAACCTGGAAAAGTCAGGGAATTATGTGGTATTGTGTAAAACCTTGGAAATTCAGGGATTTGTTGGGTTTATTGGGAAACCTGGAGAATTTTGTGAATTTTCAGGGGCGTGGAAATCATGGGAAGGTCGGGGAATTTTTAGGAATGTTTGAAAGACCGAGAAAAGTCTGGGAATTTAGGGAATATCCAGAGGTTTGCTACCTTTCTTGAAAACCTGGAGAAGTGAGAGAATTTCAGGTACATCACTGGGATACACCCTTTTTTGAAAACCTGGAAAAGTTATGGAATTTGCAGAGGGGTATTCAAAACTTTGGAAAATCCAGGAAAATTAAGAGAAGTGAAGGGTTTGCTTTCTTCCTTTAAAAACTTTGAAGAGTCAGGGAATTTAAGGACAATCGTAGGGTAAATACGTGGAAAATTCATGTTAACTTTTGGAAAACCTGGAAAAGTCAGGGAATTATTTGTTTGAGGGGAAACGGCGGGAAGATCAGAATGATTGAGTTGAGTGCATTCTCACCCAAATATTGCCATTGTAAATGTGACGTTTCCTTTCTCTCCTGATCTCTCCGCTAGGTAACAGGATGTGTTACTGAATTACTGTTTCCTCTTGTGTTTCGATCAGGCTTATTCCTGACTTGGTTACTTCTAATTGTCGATTGGTTTAACTTTGATCTTATTAGATTGAAACTTAAACCATTTGTCGCCATTGTAATTTTCAAATAACAATTGCTTCAACGGTGTATTTGCCTGGTTAATGCTGCTTATTTGCACGGTTTAACTGTAATTACTGCCTCTCTGATCGCAAAATGGCACTGTGGTAATTTTAAAAATTATATTAATAACAAATATTGACACACTTAAGTGTTAAAGAGATTTGTATTCCAATTGCAAGCGTCCTTCTGTGTGTTTTGTAATGCTAAAACCACGGCATAGATCTGTGGAGGTTGATTGGAAAGCCAATGTGGTTTGCTTTCGTATTCCCCCAGGTCGGCAGGATGCCGTGGAGGCCATAGTCGCAGCCCTCGAGGTGATCCCGGAGCCGTTTAAATCAATGTCGACGACAATGGTGGAGGTCTGCGCTTACGCCGGCACTGGGAACGTCCTCAAAATACAACAACTGTTGCACATCTGCAGTGAGCATTATGAGCCCTCGGAGAAGGTAAGGAGTATTCCCTCGTCCAGCTGTGGGTGCTTCTCCATCAGTTGGCAAGTGAGCGGTGTTTGGCAACATCCCCAGTGATTGCTTTCAGTGAATAGTGTCCATTTTCAACTTAGTTCCTTCGAAATCAATTGATTTTTTGATAACTTCAATGATTTATTTGTTATTATAAGGTTATCTACCGGTTAAGGTAGGTTTTGAAAGGACACAGCTACAGAATAAATACTTTACGACTCCTAACAAAACACAAAATCCATCATCCTACTCTACATCAGGTCCCTCTTCATCTCTGTGTAATTCCTTCCTCCCATCCAACATCCCTATCCTGTTCCGTCCTTTCCCATATCTGCCTAACATTCTCCCCTCTATCACAGTCTTCTTCAACATCCTACTACTGCTGGTCAACACCCCCTTTATCCACTTTTCCTGCCTCCTCCTTAGTAATATCTCCCAACAAACCCCTCTCTTCGCCTTTCATCATACCAAGTACTTCCTCGTTTGTTTTCCTTCTTTCGGTCCATTTCACCTTCGCCATTCTTCTCCACACCCACATATCTACAATAGCCTCCAGTCTACGTCTATCCTCCTGCTTCAATGACCACGTTTCCACAGCCACACACATAACCACACTCCACATATCAAAGTCTTCTTACGAGTCTTTTCTTAACATCCTTACTCAACGTCCCTCTCATCTTAATTCCCTCTTCCTCCTTCTGTGAAAGCCTCTTTGCCTAATTGTGCAATTCTTCTCCTTACGTCCCTACTACTTTGACCGTGTTGGTCTAAAACACTACCGAGATACGTATTAAACTGTTCTACCTGCTCTAGTTTAATTGCCCTCCTATTTTAATGTTAAGCTTAGAGCCTCTTTCTTTCTAGAAAATCGCATAACCTTTGTTTTATTAATATTGATTCTCATCCCATACCTGTCGCACTGAATTTCCAATTCACTCAGCAATGCTTGCAACCCCTCTATTGGCTGACTGACAAACTAAAGCTTGGTCATTCAATCAAACCTAACTGATTTCAAATGAATTCCCCTCCGCATTTCATTCCTACCTCCAGTTCTTCCCATAATGCCTCTCTTTAATCATTTCCTCTGCATACAGGTTGAACAGCAACGGTTATAATGGACACCCCATGCCTTACACCTCTTCCTAACACTGCCCATCCGGACTCCCCGTTCCCCACACGCACCTGAGCAGTCTGAGACATGTACAGGTTACGGATTAGCCTCCTTTCCCTATTCCAATCTATTCCTATTTTCTTCAATATACTCATTAGTTTTTCCCAATTCACTCTATCAAATACCTTTTCATTAATAGTCCTAAACAGGCAAATACCTCCTGGTTCTATTCCATATATTCCTCTCCATCTGTTAATGCCCTCATTACTGCAATTGCATCACACGTGTGCCTCTCCCCTTCTTAAATACAAACTGACAATCCCCTGACTTATATTTTGTCCGATAACCTCTGTAATATTTGAGTGAAAGGGTTGAACTTGATCATCTGTAAGCATAACTGATTTTATTAATAATTAAATAATTTTTAATAATTAATAAATCCCCTCCTATTTATACTCCTATATCTTCCCATTATTCCTCACCACGTGCATCTTAAATAGCAGAGGTGACCTCTCCCCTTCCTGCACCTAAACTGGTCACCCCCTACATCCGTGTATGTAAATTGGTGGCTGAGTAAAAAGTAATTGATATTCAGTTTTTTTTGCGACAAATTGGCTTGCACTAATGGGTTGACGAAGCTATTTCCGCATAGCTTTGGACCGTGTGACGTCCTCTTATTTTGAGAATACATTTTGGGGTAAGTAGGGCTCTACTATTAAGTAACTCTTAAGTTACTTAATAGTAAGTAACTCTTGTTACTTAATAGTAAGTAACTCTTGTTACTTACTATTAAGTTACTTAATAGTAAGTAACTCTTGTTACTTACTATTAAGTTACTTAATAGTCAGTAACTCTTGTTACTTAATAGTAAGTTACTTAATAGTCAGTAACTCTTGTTACTTAATAGTAAGTTACTTAATAGTAAGTAACAAGAGTTACTTACTATTAAGTTACTTAATAGTAAGTAACTCTTGTTACATACTATTAAGTTACTTAATAGTAAGTAACTCTTGTTACATACTATTAAGTTACTTAATAGTCAGTAACTCTTGTTACTTAATAGTAAATTACTTAATAGTCAGTAACTCTTGTTACTTAATAGTAAGTAACTTAATAGTAAGTAACAAGAGTTACTTACTATTAAGTTACTTAATAGTAAGTAACTCTTGTTACATACTATTAAGTTACTTAATAGTCAGTAACTCTTGTTACTTAATAGTAAGTTACTTAATAGTAACTTACTATTAAGTTAGAGTTACTAGAGTAACTCTTGTTACTTACTATTAAGTTACTTAATAGTAGGTAACTCTTGTTACTTAATAGTAAGTAACTCTTGTTACTTACTATTAAGTTACTTAATAGTAAGTAACTCTTGTTACATACTATTAAGTTACTTAATAGTCAGTAACTCTTGTTACTTAATAGTAAATTACTTAATAGTCAGTAACTCTTGTTACTTAATAGTAAGTAACTTAATAGTAAGTAACAAGAGTTACTTACTATTAAGTTACTTAATAGTAAGTAACTCTTGTTACATACTATTAAGTTACTTAATAGTCAGTAACTCTTGTTACTTAATAGTAAATTACTTAATAGTCAGTAACTCTTGTTACTTAATAGTAAGTAACTTAATAGTAAGTAACAAGAGTTACTTACTATTAAGTTACTTAATAGTAAGTAACTCTTGTTACATACTATTAAGTTACTTAATAGTCAGTAACTCTTGTTACTTAATAGTAAGTTACTTAATAGTAACTTACTATTAAGTTAGAGTTACTAGAGTAACTCTTGTTACTTACTATTAAGTTACTTAATAGTAGGTAACTCTTGTTACTTAATAGTAAGTAACTCTTGTTACTTACTATTAAGTTACTTAATAGTAAGTAACTCTTGTTACATACTATTAAGTTACTTAATAGTCAGTAACTCTTGTTACTTAATAGTAAATTACTTAATAGTCAGTAACTCTTGTTACTTAATAGTAAGTAACTTAATAGTAAGTAACAAGAGTTACTTACTATTAAGTTACTTAATAGTAAGTAACTCTTGTTACATACTATTAAGTTACTTAATAGTCAGTAACTCTTGTTACTTAATAGTAAGTTACTTAATAGTAACTTACTATTAAGTTAGAGTTACTAGAGTAACTCTTGTTACTTACTATTAAGTTACTTAATAGTAGGTAACTCTTGTTACTTAATAGTAAGTAACTCTTGTTACTTACTATTAAGTTACTTAATAGTAAGTAACTCTTGTTACTTACTATTAAGTAACTCTTAATGGGCCGGGATGTACAGTACATGTAAAAGTACCATGGTGTGTGTTTCGGGGACAGAATTTAGAAATCCGTTTTGTAACACGATTGCTCTGTGTATGTGTGTTGCGTGACTTAGTTCTGCTTCGTTCCACAGGAGGAAAGTGGCAGTAGTAGTAGTAGCAAGAAAGACGATAGCAAGAAGGAGAAGGCGAAGGAGGAAGACAAAGCCAAGGACTTATCGTCTAGGCAGGCGATAGCCGTCCTCGGCATTGCCCTGATCGCCATGGGGGAGGACATTGGGGCCGAGATGGCCTTCCGAACCTTTGGACACCTGGTGAGTGAGCTCTGTTTCGCTATACAATACCACGCAAAATTGCTGACGAATGCTACAGTTGTGAATTGCGTGGGTTTTCCAATTATGACCTATTTGTCGGTGTTTAGTACGGTTGTCTGAATGGTGCTCTGTCTCTCTCTCTCTCTCGCAGCTGCGGTATTGCGAGCCGGTCATTAGGAGGTCTGTGCCGCTGGCCCTCGGACTCATCTCCGTTTCCAATCCGAAGCTCACCATCCTCGATACGCTGAGCAAATTCTCCCACGATAGTGATTCCGAGGTTGCCCTCAACGCCATATTCGCCATGGGTTTGGCTGGTGCGGGGACCAACAATGCACGGTAGGTACCGCGGGTCTATGCAAGTTTGGACTGCGGTGTCCCCCGTTTAGTTTTGTGTGTTTTAACGGAAAGGGGATGTGGTAACAGCTGTGAGTATTTAACCTTCTTAACCCGCAGTGGGGATTCCAGGGGTACTTAGTGAGAAGTACGAAGGGTAATTTAAGAAAATGTATCACCTTAGGAAAAAAAAACATTATTATTTTTTTTTTACACAATTACGTTGCAATTAGGCAAATTTCCTGGTGGCAACGGTCAGGTTAGGTCAAAGATAACTCTACAACGAAAATTACATAAGAACACATAAAAACAGAAGAGATAAAATATTTTTACATACAAACAAACTTCCACATCACATACAATATGCCGTCCACATCACATACAATATGCCGTCCACATCACATACAAACAATATTTTCATGACTACAAGGAAGTTTATTACCCAGTAGCTGCTTTACATTTCAACTTAAATGAAATTATGTGTTTAGATATCCATATGCAGTTGTTTTTATTTTAAAACAAACATTGTAGTTAACAATGATGTTATACATTTGCATCACCTGAAAAATAAATGTAATTATTACAGTATTATAAATTTTGAAGAATATTTTCGTGTTAGCAATAATATTTCGATTTTTTAGACAAAATACTAATATATTCTTTTAAACGTCCGCAAGAAACTTGTCCTGTTGCGTAGACAATTGGGATTAGTGATTTGGTGAGACAATCTTGAATGAATTATCCAACTAATACGAGCAAATCAACGCTGATGATTCAAAAACCATAGAATATATCGTTTAGCAAAAATCTCTGAGAGAAATATCTTCCACTCATATTCTTGCATTTAAATATAAATTATAATATTTAAACCACATTTTTGTGCTTAAATAAAAGAGTAGACAAATGTTTTTTAAATCTATTTGGTGAGTATTCATAAAAAAGAGCTCTGTACTATGTTGAGATGTACTTAACCCTCTTAGTGCGGTGGGGATTCCAGGAGTACTTAGTGAGAAGTGCGAAGGGTAATTTAAGAAAATGGATCACCTTAGGAAAAACAATATTATGAAGTTATTTCTTTAGATATCCAGTTGCAGTTTTTTTTTAATTTAAAATAAAATATTGTAGTTTTTAATGATTTTATACATTTTCATCATCTGAAAAAATAAATACAATTATTACAGTATTATAAATTCGAAGAATAGTTTTTTGTTAGCAAAAATATATCGATTTTTTAGACAAAATACTAATATTTTTTTATCAAAAACATCTTTTTCAATAAAACTACCACATTTAAAATATAAGAAAGAATCAAAAAGACATGTAGAAATAATTATATATAAATAAGTAAAGAAAAACCAGTGAATTGCAAATTGTTTTTGGTCAGCCTCTGCATAGTTCGATTTTGTTGAAAGAGGCTGATCTCACCCGAGTCAAAAATTGGGACTTTTCCCCTTTCCTTGAGACTGCGGCAATGTGCTTACAATCTAAAGGCAGGAAAAACCAAAGTTCTAACTCACAGAGAACTGCTGACAATGTAATCCAATACACAGGGCGCAAATGATTGGATAGGATGGACGGCAAGAGAAACCAAAATGATTACAAAGCAGTGCTCTCATTTCCATCGTATCAACAAAGTCTGAATAAGCAGCTATATATCAACACCACAACACATTCAAGAGATTAGAGATGAAAACAGATTAATTAGTAGCCTTTCAATGGCTTTTCATAGTGTAAAAGACAACTCAGACACAAAAAACGAGCAAACAATTAAGCTGAGCTTCTGGACATGTACAAAACTGAACCTAAAATTATAGTAAGAATAATACTTTTTGAAAAGCATTTAAAATTGCTAATAAAAAATTAAAAAATAGTGATGTAATTCTATGGAATTCAACCTATTGATAGCACAAAAACCATTAAATTATTAAAGAAAAAACCATAAGTTATAATGATTTAAACAATAGCCTCTGCAAGAGCCGATATATCGGCCCGCCGCACTTTTCGCCAGGGATACAAAAGCCGATATATATCGGCCCGCCGCACTAAGAGGGTTAATGTTTCAATCTAATTAGACGATACTGTTTCCTTTTGCATAACTCGATACTGATGTAAAGCTCGTCCGAAATGTTTCCCACCTAAATGTAAAGTTGACAGTATTTGTTGACAAAGGTTTTGAGGGGATTTCGCGGAAATTTTGGTCATTTTCAACTCTCGGTTGTTGTTTAACAGTAGTCGAGTTGTGATGAGGGGGTCTCTGTGGTGAAATGAACAAAATTGAGCCCACCCAGAGCCCACCAATCACGCGTTATAAAGTTTGCTTTATACAGCGAACAATTTCAGTGCTCTGGATATGCAGGAGGTGTGTTGTGTCATGGTGTGAAGGATCCAATCTATCGTCTTGAGTCCAATTAGCTAGTACATGACACAGGTGATCTCTCAAATGCTTGAGGGAACTCTTTAAGGTAGAACTCTGCATTTACTTTGTGTTCTCCGGGAAGAAATACATGATTAACAACACCTTCAACATCATAGAAACCCGGGGATCGGGTTTGGTGCGGTGGCTACATCTACATAATACCCCGCAAGCCGCCGCAAGGGCGTGTGGCGGGGGGTGTTAGGTCACCAGCCGTAAAAAGGAAAAATACCACATGCAAAAGAACAACACGGAAAATTACACCCACAGCAGCGCACACCCTCATGCAAAAATCCCTTCATCCAACACTCATGCAAACACATTTACCGCAAAACAACTAAAAACTTCACCCCATGATGCAGCACGAAAGCCATCCAACTACACGGAAGCCAGGACACAACAAGCAAGAAATTGAAACATCACTACCGCATGAAAATGCACCACGAAACACTCTACCCCCCAAAGAGTCTGTAAAAGGCAGGGAATGAGACCCAACGTTGCAGGTAGCAGGAATTTCCCCCCGCGGAGAGGGACGAGGGATTGAAAGGGAGACTTAAAAACAGATGAACGGAACACGAATGAGGTCATTCGGAAAGAATGGGTTATTATAGCAAAACACATAAGGTTAGTGGAAGAGTATGCATTTAAATAGAACTAATTATTTTTTAGACGCTGAGGGTGGCAAGTGGAATTTTATGCTATCTATAACCCTGCAGTAATTTTGCATCATTTTAATGTTTGACCAAAATGGGAATAGTTATGGAAATTGTTCGGTTTTAATGGCAAATGTCGCAAATTGCAAATATTTTCACCTACCGTTATAAAATCCTTGTGGTATTTCTTGGATATTACATACTTAAAAACATCTGCTGTCCAACTCGTCCCAGAAATTGGAGCCTTCAGCCAATGAAAAGAAGCACTTCACTCGTCACGGAAGAACACATCCGGACGGCCTCATGCCACCGCAAATACTGGCTATCGTACAGGCTTCCCACCCAGAGGGCCTGGGTTCAAATCCCGGCGGTGTTGAATATTTTCCAGTGGTATCCCTACTTGAGTTGCTTTGTGGAGGGCACTTTTGAGTGAGAGTACGCCGTCCGTCAGCTGGGACGTTAAACTGCAGACCCCTTGGTGCCTTAGGTTAAGGGCAGGCTAATGCCGACGCCGGGTTTCTCTCCACCCTTCATCCTTTCCTGTCCTATGGCTTAAATGACCTCAGATGTCGGTCGCCTCCCAAAGATGAGTTGGACGATGTGTACGGGGACTTTATGGGAACATTTACGGACATGAGATCTTGAGAACTGAATTTCAAGACCTTTGTTATGATTATTAGCTTTTTGGAGGACCAAAAACTCTATCGGCCACCGATAACATTGATAAATTTAAACAAATAGTCGTGGACTACGGTTGAATTAATGTTTGGTAGATAGCAGAGGCTATGGGCATATCGAAAGAACACGTTTCTCATAGTACCCTGTCCAATAAATCTAGAGCCGAGGCGATATACTATAGAATCTATTTTGCTTTTGCATCGATTTTGTCCCCTCCTTCAAAGTAATCCCCATTCGTAGGCTATGCCTTCTATTTCTATCTCCTTCTTTTCATTCGTTGTTTATAGAGTACCCTTGGAAGTCCTCCTCAGCAGTTGGGCTTTCTATTTTTCTCATCATCTCTCGCTTCTTCATTGCATATTCAACTCATCTTGTACCCAGTGGTATATATGGGAAATAGACGCAAAGGGGCAAGATACAGGTGGTAGGACTGATTTTCTCTGGCGCGAACGGAGCGGTGGAGGGGGGTCTGCCTGGCAGGGTAAGGTGGAGGGGGCTCTTAGCAACAGACCGACGCCAACCTCAGTCGCCTGCGGGCTGTCGTTGAGTGAGGACACTGTTTTTAGTGAAGCAAGTTTTTTGTCTGCGTCGAAAAACAAAATGAATCTGAATTTAGAGCAACGTTATTCCGTGAAGTTTTGTGCGAAACTCGGGAAGACGGCAACTGAGACCCTCGATATGATCAAGCAGGCTTATGGGGACACTGCCTTAAGCCGTTCCACAGTAAGTTTTTTGTCCAGCCAGGCCATTATTAATCGCCAATTGACGATCAAATCACAGTTTTTGTTCCACTTGGAGAAACAATTCCATCGGTCAGAATACTGTGGGTAAACTGCCACTTGGCTCTTCGTAAATGCACATTTTGTTCGTCCATTTATAATAATCACTGGCACCAATGAAGTCTCTTTGACCTTTCTTTCGCTCTCATGACTAACTGTAGGTCCATAATCGGTGGGTCCATAACTCCCGTTGAATTTCATTTGCATCCAACAATCCTTTTGATATACAAGAATCGTATGACAGAACAACGCACTTCACAGCTGGCGGGAGGATGAATGATTTTGTCTTGCGGACATTGTTGTGTTTGCGTGCTCAGGGACAAGCAAAAGGATTCTGAAACAAAACAAATGCTTCTATAGCTTCTCAATGGAATCAGTAGATGTTGCTACAGGAGTAAAACTGTGTTCTGAAGCACCAATTGTTTAAAGATAAGCAAAACGGCCCTTGCTTAATGAATATCCCTCGTGTATCAACGTTTATTCATTCAGTAGTATTGATAGAAATTGGTCATTGCTGGGACGAAGAGGACCGCATAGTTTCTTTGAAAGCCTAGAAATTTTCAGAGTGTAAGAGATCGCTAGATTAAGTGACCAGAGCAATTGGTTGGACATCCAGGGGATCAGGGTTCGAATCTCTGTTGAGCCATATTATATTTATGCTTTGAAACCATTGTTTTCATCTGTAATTCGCATCAGTGGACAACTCTGTTCGAAACTTATCGTCTACGCAAACTCCCGCGGTTCTCTGAATGTTATCATTACAATTTAAAACAGTCGTGGGGAAGTGTTTTCATATCCAATTCCATTCCTTTCTTTCCAGACTTGCGGCAATGCTCAGGCAGCTTGCGCAGTTCCACGCAAAGGAGCCCAACAACCTGTTTATGGTGCGCATTGCACAGGGCCTGACGCATCTCGGCAAGGGTACCCTGACCCTATGTCCTTATCACAGCGACAGGCAGCTCCTGAGTCCTGTGGCGTTGGCCGGTCTGCTGGCTACGCTCGTCAGCTTCCTAGATGTTAAAAACAGTGAGTCTCCGTTCTGATTTGTGTTCTGAAATCGTAATCAGTGTTGCGTTGTTCTATTTGTTTGTTTTATTGTCCTTATTGTGATTGTTTTCAGCCATCGTCTGCTGTTTAAGGGTATGATTTCCATGAATATAGTATGGCTCTGAATAACGCTCTTGTGAAGAGTTTTAACTTAAAAAGGGCGTAGGATATGTTTAAACTCATAAGTAGCTATTCCCAAGCTGATGACTGCGTTATCTACAGATGGGTAGAGCATGTAAAATGACCTTGTAATACTATGAAATGACATCAATAGCCTCGGTGACTGGGTTAAAAATAATAATATGGGCATTAATGTTAGTAAGAGTAAGCATTTCAATTTTTCCGTTTATAAAGAATGCAGAAAAGGGGATATTTTAGACCATCTTTGGAGAAAGAATACCATGTGGCAGTCATTGCAAATATTATAATATATATAATATATATATATATATATATATATATATATATATATATATATATATATAACACTTTTTGAAAGACTCACGGACGTGAATAATAATGTATAACACTTAGCACTAGTGGACACAGACAAAAACACAGAAACACACAAAAAAAGAGACTCACTATTTTTCGAATTTTCGGTGGTCGTTGCCACCTTTATCAAGGAGGAGAGGGACAGAACTGAAGGGAATACGAGGGCTGGAGCGATGGATGGAAGGGGAAGGTGGGGAGGGAATTCCGAAGGGACGGGTTTGGAGGGGCAGCGTTAGAAGGGTGGGGAAAATGTAGAAGGTGATGGGGGTGGAAGGGGGATGAAAATATAATTAGAACAGGGTAATTAGTGCCTAATATTGATTCCTGGCCAGTTCCAGGACTCCAAAAGCCAGATGAAGGATTGCTCTAGTGTTTTCAGTTTCAGAGGAGGATCAGAGGGTGGGAGGGATGCTATGATTGATACACTATAGCATTTATCAAAGGGAGTGTTGTGTTCGGAGGCGTGTTTGGGGATAGGGAGCATGTCAATGAAGGAAGAGTTTTTGCATGAGGCTCGGTGGTTGTTGATTCTGATATTGAGGGGTGTGGTGGTTTGCCCAATATAATAGGCAGGGCACAGTTGGCACTTCAGAAGGTACACTACATTGCTAGAAGTGCAAGTAGAGGAGGGAATTGGTGGGAGAGAGTTAAAAAGCGGGTGGGAGAGGGATGGAATTTTGGTTTTGAAAATAGGGCATGTTTTACATCTGGGTTTATTGCAAGGCGTTGGAGTGGTTTTAGGACGGGTTGGGGATTTAAGGAGTGGATTTGTTGATTTGAGGAGATCGGATAGGTTGGCGGGGCGTTTGAAAGTAACTGAGGGGCATTTGGGAAAAAGGTTGGCGGTGGCATTATGATTTTTTAGGATAGGGTAGAGGTCTTTCAGGATTGATCGTATAGATTCTAAGCCCGGGAAGTATGTAGTGCAAATTGAGAGAGGGTGGGGTTCTGCGGTGGAGGAAGGTTTGGGAGTGTACGCATGTTTTCGGATTCTTTTGTTCAGGAGGGATTCGGGATAACCTCTTTTTAGGAGGGAACAGTGTAGACTTGAAAGGAAATAATCAAGGGAATCAGGGTCACTACAAATTCTGTGTCCCCTTGTGGATAGGGAGTAAGGAATGGAGCGTTTTGTGTGATATGGGTGGCAACTATTGTAGTGTAAGTATTGCTGTTTGTTTGTGGGTTTAATATGTACAGAGGTGTGAAATGTTTGGTTTCTTAATGTAACATTTACATCTAGGAAGGTGATTTGGGAGGAGGATACTGTAGAACTGAAGGAAATAGAGGACGAAGCATTGAGGTCGGAAATGAAAGCTTTCAGGGAATCGGTACCATATTGCCAGAGGAGGAAGATATCATCGATGTACCTGAGCCACAATAGAGGTTTCAGTGGTTGTTTTGACAGGAATTTCTTCTCTGCGAGACCAAGAAAGAGGTTTGCATAGGAAGGGCTGAACCTGCTACCCATGGCACAGCCCTTGATTTGTAAGAAGAATTTGTCGTTAAAGAAAAAGGAGTTGCGGGTGAGGATGAACTCGGAAAGACTAAGGAGAAAATCTGTGCTGGGTATGTGTGGCTCAGGGCGTTGGGAGAGGTAATGTTTGAGAGCGGAGAGACCTTCTGAGTGGGGGATCGATGTGTATAGGGATGTTGCATCTATGGTGGCCATAATGATCTCAGTATCTGGAGGGAGGGAGGTTGATTTTAGCCTTTCCAGGAAATGGTAAGAATCTTTGGTGTATGACGGTAGGGAATGGACTATCGGTTGGAGATAGTGGTCTACAAATGCAGAGATTCTTTCAGTTGGGGAGTGACGGGAGGATAAAATCGGACGACCGGGATTCCCAGGCTTGTGAATCTTTGGAAGGATATAGAAATGAGGGGTGCGTGGGTGGGGAGGGGAGAGGAGGTCCAGGTCTGAAGGAGATAGACCCTCATTTGGCCCGTTGGACACGAGAAATTCAATAAGTTCCTTCTGAAGTGCGGGGTTTGGGTCTTCGGGGATTTGCCGGTATGCGCACGTATCCGAGAGTTGCCTGTCAACCTCCGTTATGTAATCCGATCTATTTAAGACAACAACTGTTGAACCTTTGTCCGCGGAAGTAATGATGATATTAGGATCCTTAATTAGCCTTTTTAGTTCAGTGGATTCGGTTGGAGACAGGTTGGGTCGAGGATTTAGGGTCTTGAGGAAAGACGGGTTGGAAATTCTGGACAGGAGAAGGTTTATAAAAATTTCAATTGGATGATTTGGGGGGAGGGGATTGGGTTCTCGGGCAGAAGCCGGCTTGAATTTATGTAAGGCGTTGTGAAGGGGTCTGGAAACTTGCTGGAGTGACGGTTGGGAATCCCAAAATGCCTTCCACCGGAGATTCCGGCAGAAATGCAATACGTCCGCGAGGATTGTCACGTGGTTTACTCTGGGGGTGGGGGTAAAAGAGAGGCCCTTGTTCAAAAGGGAGGCCATATTTGGGCTAAGGGGTTTGGAAGAAAGGTTAACCACGTGGCTTGCGGCGTCCGTGTCTTCGTCTGGCGGGATGGGGGTGGTGGGTCTGGAGGGTCTGGAGCGGGGGTGTCTTTGGGGGAAAGGCCCTCGAGGGTTCGGTGGAGGCAGATTATACATGGAAGCAAGGTCCGGTTTGAAGAGGTGTAGGGGTGGGGGAGGAGGGGGGAGGGTGGCCAGGCTTAGCGGTAATTGGAGACCTTCTCGGAAGTGCGACATGCAGAGGTTGGAAAGTTTCCTGAGTAATTTTTGACGCCGACGTTGTAGCGAGCGCGCGGACGCCCTAAGAGTCTCTTCGTGGTATTCGTGGAGATGGCTGGAGATTGTGGAATGGACGGAAAGGAAACCGAACGAGGAGGTGCTGATGGCATTGTTGGGAGAGGGGATTGTTGGGAAAAATCACAAGGAGACAAGCAGGACAAAGACGAATATTCAGAGAGCAAATTGGTTGATTGGCAATAGTGGGATGTTGAAGAAGACTGTAATAGAGGGGAGAATATTGGGCAAACGAGGAAATAGCAGGAATAGGTGATAGGGATGTCTTAGATACGGAATAGAAGGGAGGAAGGAAGTACTCAAGAGATGAAGAGGTACCTGATGTAGAGTAGGTTGCTGGATTGTGTGTTTTGTTAGGGGAGAGACAAAATATTTATTTGTTAGTTGTGTCCATCCAAAAACCTACATTAACCCTTAGATTACTTCATGATAATTAACTAGAATTCCGATAAAGGTAAAGGCCACGTCATGTGAGGACTACAGTACAATAAGTTTGATATCCCACGCAGCTAAACTTGTTCTTAGGATCATAAACAAAAGGATAGAGAGAGTAGGGCAAATGATTAATACTTAGGGGATGATCAGTTTGGGTTTAGGAAGGGGAGAGGTACGTATGATGCCATTGCAGTAATAATGAGATCACTAATCGTAAGAGGAATATATGGAGTACAACCAGGATACGTATTTGCCTGTTTCGTATGATTATAGAAAAAGCGTTTGATAGAGTGAATTGGGAAAAACTAATGAGTATATTGCAGAAAATAGGAATAGATTGGAATAGGGAAAGGAGGCTAATCCGCAACCTGTACGTGTCTCAGAGTGCTCAGGTGCGAGTGGGGAACGGGGAGTCCGGATGGGCAGTGTTAGGAAGAGGTGTATGGCATGGGGTGTATTCCATTATCACCATTGCTGTTCGACCTGTATGCAGAGGAAATGATTAAAAGAGAGGCATTATGGGAAGAACTGGAGGTAGGAATGAAAGTGGGCGGGGAATTCGTAAAATCAGTTAGGTTTGATAGAATGACCGAACCAGGCGTGGTTTGCAGGTATTTGTAGAGATATGTGTGGAGAAGAATGGGATGGGATTTTTGGGAGAAATGCTAAGGAGACAGGAGAAAGAAAGAATAAAGATAAATGATAGTCAGGGTACGTATTGGTTGATTGGCAATAGTGGGATGTTGAAGAGTGTAATAGAGGGGAGAATATTGGGCTAACAAGGGAGTAGGGATAGGAAGAGGATAGGGATGTTGGACGGGAGGAAGGAAGTACTCAGAGATGAAGAGGGACCTGATGTAGAGTAGGATGTTGTGCCGTGTGTTTTGTTAGGAAGAACAGACAATGGAATAGTCTCTCTACAATTTGGTAGCTTACCCTAATCAGCAGATCACTAGTTATTACAATCTAAAAAACCCACACAGCAACAAACAGTGTAGGTACACATTAAAAGAACACCCACATGTTGTTTCTCGATAAATTTGATGGAATTTAGCTCTGGTCTTTCTCCGAAGAAATGATAGTAGTCTTCCGAGGAAGACGGAGCTAAAATTCTCCGAAATTATTAAGAAATAACATGCCTATTGTGATGTGAGCATTGTGTTTATGTGTGCCTCTATTGTTTGTTGCGTTCCATGATTTTTATTCAACACTTCCCTGCTAATTCGACGGGATTATCCACATTTTAATAATCTATATGTACAATTAGATGAAAGATATAACCAAATTTCTGCTTTGCTTCGGTTGGATATGTAATTTTTCGCCCGTGGTTACTGTAAAATCTGATCTGATGTAAGTGAACATTATTTAAAAGATGGGAAAAGGAAAAAATTGTATATTTGGATTTGAAATTTTGTGTGCGAATTTTTGTCGATGGTGTAATGAAAGTATTGTCTTATGTAAACCTTTTATTTGCGATCTGTTTGCAGTAATTCTCGGCAAGTCTCATTACCTCTTGTACACCTTGGCGGCAGCTATGCAACCAAGGATGTTGGCCACCCTAGACGAAGAACTCAACCCATTGGCGGTGCCAGTACGAGTCGGTTTGGTGAGTATCTGTCTGATTCATTACTCTTAATTGCGTATCTACTTGTTTTAATGGCTGTGAAGATGTGTTCTACATCTACATCTACATCTACATAATACCCCGCAAGCCGCCGCAAGGGCGTGTGGCGGGGGGTGTTAGGTCACCAACCGTAAAAACGAAAAATACCACATGCAAAAAACAACACGGAAAATTACACCCCAGCAGCGCACACACTCATGCAAAACTCCCTCCATCCAATACTCATGCAAACACATACACCGCAAAACAACAAAAAACTGCACCCCAGGATACAGCACGAAAGCCATCCTAAAACACGCAAGCCAGGACACAACAAGCAAGAATGTGAAACATCACTACCACATGAAAATGCACCACAAAACACTCAACCCCCCAAAGAGACAGTAAAAGGAAGGGAATTCGACCCAACGTTGCAGGTAGCAGGAATTTCCCCCCCGCGGAGAGGAACGAGGGATTGAAAGGGAGACTTAAAAACAGATGAACAGAACACGAATGATATCATGCGGAGAGAATGGGTTATTATAACAAAACACATAAGGTTAGTGGAGGAGCATGCATTTAAGTAGAACTAATTATTTTTTAGACACTGAGGGTGGCAAGTGGAATTTTTACTATCTATAATCCTACAGTTGCTATCCCGTATTGTCCGTGGGAAGAAGGAGTCCTTGAGTCGGCTAGTCCTGGCATCTATTTCCCGAATTTTATTAGCATGATCCAAGCGACCAATGTATGTAGGAGTACGAATAATCTGCGAGACCTCGGTGCTGAAACATGCGGATCTGAATTTATTTAATAATTTCAGTCTTGCATTGAATCGTCTCTCTTCTAATGATTCCCACCCCAAGTAGTTCTGAAGTATAACAGTCTTTGTTTCTTTGCGCAGCAGGCCGTTAAGTCGCTCTTAACTTCCATTTATTAACGATGTGCGAGTAATCTTCGTTTTGCTATTTATTCCTTGCGATTCTCTTTCTGGAGACTCAAAATTTTAATAAAAACATGTGTAGTGGAGGTAATTATGTGCTTTGAAACTTCGACAGACAATTTTTAATGTGTACGTATGATTGAATACCTGAGTTTGTATTCAATTTTTAAGTTCTGTTTACCCAGTCAAAAGTTGGCAGAATACTACCTTGATCAAAAAGTTCCCGGAATAACCACCGTGTGGCGCTCCCATCGTTCCGATTTGAGTTCTGTTTTTTTTGTTAAATTGGTACATCTGTTGTTGATATTCCCTTTAAATCTTAGTGTCATAACTTGACATTTGCAAAAGTTACGTAGCCAAGAGTACATCTATCTCTGTGTGTGTTGGCGATTTTTTACAATTGCAGAAATGGATTTAAATTTGCAACAACGAACTTGTATTAAATTTTGCGTAAAAAACGGATTTAGTGGCGCACGGACGTTGGAAATGTTGGAAAAGTGTTTCGGCAACGATTCTCTAAAAAAAACGGTCGTTTACCAGTGGCACGAGCGGTTCAGAAGTGGTCGTGAGTCAATCGAAGATGATGAACGCAGTGGCAGACCATCGATATCGAAAGTCGGTGAAAAAATTGATAAAGTAAAAGAAATGTTGGTCAATAACCGCAAATTAACCATCAGAGAAATAGCGGAGGACTTGAACATTGCCTATGGATCCGCCCAAGACATTGTGGTTAATGATTTGGGTTTCCGTCGTGTAGCAGCAAAGTTGGTGCCAAAAGACCTCAATTTCATGCAAAAAAAGAGACCGTGTTGACGTCGCAAAAGACATGATTTGCGAGGCTGAATCCGATCCCACATTCATCAAAAGGATCATTACTGGAGACGAGACGTGGGTTTATGAGTACGACACGCAATCCAGACATCGGGCAAGTGAATGGCGTTCACCAAATGAGCCGAGACCAAAAAAACCACGTCGTTTTCAGTCAAAAAAGAAGGCAATGCTGACGGTTTTCATGGATTACAACGGTGTAGTGCATCATGAATTTTTGCCAGAAGGCCAGACAGTAAACAAAGAGTATTATTTGGGCGTTATGAGACGTTTGCGTGAAGCAATTCGCCGAAAGAGACCAGAAATGTGGGCAGAAAACTCGTGGATTTTGCACCAATGATAACGCACCGTCGCACAGTGCTATCATTATTCGTAATTTTTTGACGAAAAATGCAACAAATACCATCCAACAGCCACCGAATTCACCCGATTTGGCTCCCTGTGACTTCTTTCTGTTCAATCGAGTTAAAAAACCATTACGGGGAACGCGTTTTAGCAGCCGAGAGGAAGTAATGGAAAAATCGCAGGAAGCACTGATGGACATACCGAAAACCGAATATAAAAAATGTTTCGAGGATTGGATCAAGCGCTGGCATAAGTGTGTTGCAGTCGATGGGGATTACTTTGAAGGGGACAATATAGATTTAGATGAATAAACTTGTATTTTTAATTTTCTGAATAAATTCCGGGAAATTTTTGATCAAGGTAGTATACAGCAATTTTGTTCTCCTTGTTATACAGAAATACATATATACATACTTGTATAACCATGCGCAGTCCAATACCTTGTAATTAGGTTAATACTTATTGTGTCGAGCCGACTAGTGTGGGATTTCGATTACAACCATTCTGGTCTCTTAATTGTTCTAGGAAGCAATGACCATTTTAAACCTGCATTTTAAACCTGATAAATGCAGCTGCAATGCCGCAACCAAATTCCCGTTACTTCTGGATTCCCCCCTTCGTATGTAATAATTGTTTCTTTCTGTTTCCCTCGCCGTCGTCAGGCAGTGGACGTTGTAGGGCAAGCGGGAAAGCCTAAGACAATCACAGGATTCCAGACGCACACGACGCCCGTCCTGCTGTCGTTTGGCGAAAGAGCAGAGTTGGCGACGGAGGAATATGTCCCCCTGACGCCAATAATGGAGGGTTTTGTCATCTTAAGGAAGAATCCAGACTATAACCCCTGAGCTACGAGAGATATGAGATGGTTTTTTTCTTTTTTAGGCTTTAATAAATTCGAGAAAATTATTAAAATGTCGAAACCCTATTCCACATATTTGTATTAAATAAAATATAATCAAGAAAAATGTGCCAAATTCAATGCTTTTTGTTTGCTGTGATTGGAGGGATTTATATGTATTGTTGGCGAAATGGAAAAGTCTTTGAAGATATGCACGAGGGTGTGGAAGATATCTCTCGTTGGTTAGTTAGTAGAGGCAGTAAATGAAAAAGAAACACTTTGTTCCAATCCACCACTTTATTACAGGTACGACTAGTTTCGACGCTACGGCGTCATCCTCAGGTACAAAGTTGAAAGTCACAATCATTGTATATATACCCTCTTCTGGAAAGAGTGGGGGAGTTGTGGGAAGAGGGGGCGGGGAGGGGAGTACGGGGGTAGGTACGAAATAATGTGGGAGAGGGTAGGAAACACCAGGACAAGCGTTTGTGAGTGGGGGGGATTGGAAGGTGGGTTAAGAGAGGGGAAAAATTTCATTGGTCGGTATAATTTGAGTCAATGGCTAATGGGGATAAAGGTACGGGTTAGGAGTCAATGGGAGTTGGGGGGAAGGGGTTAGAGGTTCTGTTTTTCCGTTATTGCTAGGGAGGCTTCCAGGAGAGGTGATACGTTCTCAAACAGAATGTCATTGAGTAAAGGATGTTTCTTCATTGTTCTCCGGATCTCCAACTCTTCCTTCTTGTCCATCCTCCTCCCTTTTTCTTCACGATGTAGAATTTTGGGGATGAAATCACTGGTGTGATTTTCCTCCCACAGGTGTTTGGCAAAGTGGGATTGGGCTAGGTTACACTTCTTGTAGCACCTCTTGTGTTCCTCCGCTCTTGTCCGCACCGCTCGACCACTCTGTCCGATGTACCTCGCACTGCAATCCCCGCAAACCATTTCATATATCCCACTATTTTCCAGTGGCTCAACTTTATCTTTAGTTTTATTTATGAACATTTTTAGATTTTGTTTGTTATAGAAAGCAATTCTGAATTTGTCTTTCGGGAACAAATTAGCAATCGGGAAATTAAATTCTGTTTGAAAACGTATCACCTCTCCTGGAAGCCTCCCTAGCAATAACGGAAAAACAGAACCTCTAACCCCTTCCCCCCCCAACTCCCATTGACTCCTAACCCGTACCTTTATCCCCATTAGCCATTGACTCAAATTATACCGACCAATGAAATTTTTCCCCTCTCTTAACCCACCTTCCAATCCCCCCCACTCACTAACGCTTGTCCTGGTGTTTCCTACCCTCTCCCACATTATTTCGTACCTACCCCCGTACTCCCCTCCCCGCCCCCTCTTCCCACAACTCCCCCACTCTTTCCAGAAGAGGGTATATATACAATGATTGTGACTTTCAACTTTGTACCTGAGGATGACGCCGTAGCGTCGAAACTAGTCGTACCTGTAATAAAGTGGTGGATTGGAACAAAGTGTTTCTTTTTCATTTATTAAAATGAACTTCCACAAAGTTGAGGCTGAAACTATTGAACTAAGTAGAGGCAGTAATAATTATGCTAAATTGCTGAAATTAGTTTCGCTATTTTTCATATTGACCATTCTGTAGTACATTCTGTTGTACTCTTAATCACCAAAAAGTCCGTGATGAATGGAAGCAATAGAAGTCTTTTGTTTGATGTTGAAAAAAACTATTGTTTGTATTGTCCACAAGGTCAGGTATGCATCTGTTTTCGCCCTAACTCGTGTAAATAACACCCGAAGTGCTCCACATTGGAGGGAATGTTACTTCCACCTGCCAACACTTGGTGTGTGGAAGTAACTTTCCCCTCTCTTTCCTTATCTGAAGATCATTTTGTTTGTATTGTCCACAAGGTAAGGTATGCATCTGTTTTCACCCTACATTTTATAAAAAAAACTTCAGAAGTGCTCCACATTAGAGGGAATGTCACTTCCACCTGCCACCACTTGGTGTGTGGAAGTAACTTTCCCCTCTCTTTCCTTTTCTGAAGATCATTTTGTTTGTATAGTCCACAAGGTAAGGTATGCATCTGTTTTTACCCTACATCTTATAAAAAAAAAACTTCTGAAGTACTCCACATTAGAGGGAATGTCACTTCCACCTGCCACCACTTGGTGTGTGGAAGTAACTTTCCCCTCTCTTTCCTTTTCTGAAGATCATTTTGTTTGTATAGTCCACAAGGTAAGGTATGCATCTGTTTTTACCCTACATCTTATAAAAAAAAACTTCTGAAGTACTCCACATTAGAGGGAATGTCACTTCCACCCGCCACCACTTGGTATATGGAAGTAACTTTCCCCTCTCTTCCCTTTTCTGAAGATCATTTTGTTTGTATAGTCCACAAGGTAAGGTATGCATCTGTTTTTACCCTACACCTTATAAAAAAACTCTTGAAGTGCTCCACCTTAGAGGGAATGTTACTTCCACCTGCCACCACTTGGTGTGTGGAAGTAACTTTCCCCTCTCTTTCCTTTTCTGAAGATCATTTTGTTTGTATAGTCCACAAGGTAAGGTATGCATCTGTTTTTACCCTACATCTTATAAAAAAAAAACTTCTGAAGTACTCCACATTAGAGGGAATGTCACTTCCACCCGCCACCACTTGGTATATGGAAGTAACTTTCCCCTCTCTTCCCTTTTCTGAAGATCATTTTGTTTTTATAGTCCACAAGGTAAGGTATGCATCTGTTTTTACCCTACATCTTATAAAAAAAACTTCTGAAGTACTCCACATTAGAGGGAATGTCACTTCAACCTGCCACCACTTGGTATATGGAAGTAACTTTCCCCTCTCTTCCCTTTTCTGAAGATCATTTTGTTTTTATAGTCCACAAGGTAAGGTATGCATCTGTTTTTACCCTACACCTTATAAAAAACTCTTGAAGTGCTCCACCTTAGAGGGAATGTTACTTCCACCTGCCACCAATAGGTGTATGGAAGTAACTTTCCCATCTCTTTCCCCTTCTGAAGATCATTTTGTTTGTATTGTCTAAAAGGTTAGGTATGCATCTGTTCTCACCCTACCTCGTGTAAATAACTCTATAAGTGCTCCACATTGGAGGGAATGTTACTTCCACCTGCCACCACTTGGTGTGTGTTGAAGTAACTTTCCCCTGTCTTTTCTTTTCTGAAGATTATTTTGTTTGTATTGTTCACAAGGTCAGGTATGCATCTGTTCTCACCCTACCTCGTGTAAATAACTCTATAAGTGCTCCACATTGGAGGGAATGTTACTTCCACCTGCCACCACTTGGTGTGTGTGGAAGTAACTTTCCCCTGTCTTTTCTTTTCTGAAGATTATTTTGTTTGTATTGTCCACAAGGTAAGTTATCCATATGTTTTCACCCTACATCTTATAAAAAAACCCTTGAAGGGCTCCATATTAGAGAGAAAGTAACTTCAACCTGCCACCACTTCGTGTATGGAAGTAACTTTACCATCTCTTCCCTTTCCTTCAGAACATTTTGTTTATATAGTCCAAAAGGTAAGGTATGCATCTGTTTTCGCCCTACCTCGTGTAAATAACTCAGGAAGTGCTCCACATTAGAGGGGGGGTGATAGGAGACATAGCAGATGGGAGGTTTTTGTGGAGATATGGGGAAGGCTGAAGGTTGTAGAATGGACAGAAAGGAAACCGAACGAGGAGGTGCTGATGGCATTGTTGGGAGAGGGGATTGTTGGGAGAAATCACAAGGAGACAAGCAGGACAAAGACGAATATTCAGAGAGCAAATTGGTTGATGGGCAGTAGCGGGATGTTGAAGAAGACTGTAATAGAGGGGAGAATGTTAATGGCAGTTAATGAAAGGGCAGGAATAGGTGATAGGGATGTCTTGGATACGGAATAGAAGGGAGGAAGAAAGTACTCAGAGATGAAGAGGTACCTGATGTAGAGAAGGTTGCTGGATTGTGTTTTGTTAGGGGAGAGACAAAATGTTTATTTGGTAGCTGTGTCCATCCAAAAACCTACATTAAC
The DNA here is from genome assembly GCF_022747635.1 of Hetaerina americana. Classification (NCBI taxonomy): domain Eukaryota; kingdom Metazoa; phylum Arthropoda; class Insecta; order Odonata; family Calopterygidae; genus Hetaerina; species Hetaerina americana. The sequence continues at coordinate 370,609 of NW_027286721.1, forward strand.
CCTTAGATTACTTCTAAGATAATTAACTAAAATTCCGATAAAGGTAAAGGCCACGTCATGCGAGGACTACAGAAGAATAAGTTAGATATCCCACGCAGCTAAAGTTGTTCTCAGGATCACCAACAAAAGGATAGAGAAGGTAGGGCAAATGATTACTTAGGGGATGATCAGTTTGGGTTTAGGAGGGGGAGAGGTACGCGTTCTCCTTTTCTTCTTTTTCTTCTTTGCGCCATTGGGGATGGACAGGAAAGGACGAAGGCTGCAGAGAAACCCGGCGTCGGTATTAGCCTACTCTTTACGAAAGGCGTCAAGGGGTCCGCAGTTTAACGTCCCATCCGACGGACGGCGTACTCACTCAAAAGTTCCCTCCACAAAGCACCTCAAGTAGGGATCGAGATACCCCTGAAAAATATTCCATACCGCCTGGATTTGAACCCACGCCCTCAGTGTGGGAAGCCAGTACCATAGCCCCCGCACCATCTCGATCCCCCGGATTTTCCTGAATGGTGTGTGTGTGTGTATATAGGGGGTGGAGGAGAAGGTGGTTGGGTATGGCGTCTAGGTGGGAAGAGAGGGGCTGTGTCCGGAACAGAGGGAGGTCCAGGAAGGGGGGACAACGGGAGGAATATAGTACGTCTGGTATTTAACTAACATACCCTTATGATGACTGTTCTTTGAAATTTCCATCCGTTACAAGTCATCTAATCTTAAGCCTTTTTCTCTGGAAATGAAGAGTTTTGGGGACAAAATCACTGGAGTGGTTGTTTGGAGTTTACGGGATAAATTCTCCGGGAAGAGAACTCTTTTCCATTTCGAGACGTCTTTTTTGGTGGGTTGATTTGAACATTAATTTGACCGCTATTTTCTCTAAAATTTTTCGACTATTTCGGAGAAAAATCCGTTGTTTTCAGCTATCATTTTTATTATTTTAAGTTCTTTTTGGGTATTTTGAGGAGATAAAGGAATGATAGTCGAAAGGTGGACCATTTGAGTTCAACGCCGCTAATTTTTTTGGGAATTGATGTACATAGACGTGGAGTGTCATTCATTCAAGATCATATTAGGGTTGTCATGTCACTCATTTTTCGATCCCAACAGAAAAAAACTGTTTCACAAAAAATATCAATACGGGCAACCAAATGACTCGAGCGAGTTAAAACCCGTACTGGAGGCGGGTAACAAGCCCAGCGCCTCCAGTGTTGCCAGATCGAACGCTACGTTGCCAGTCCCATAACCTAATTTACAGACCACGTATGTCTCAGGACAACAAAAAAATCTATGTTTAAATTTTGACAATTGGTTATAATTGAATTGCCGCTTTCGTCCTACCTTGACGAAAAATATTAATTATGGTCATAAAAATAATCTTTGATTTAAAAAGAGATTTTAAAGTAGATTTAAAATTTTGGTTATCCATGAGTCCCGCTCGAAAATGAATAAATGATTATGAATTTGAATGCTAGCAGAAAGGGGTCCATTTTGAAACAAAGGAATGATGTATTGCGTGATTCTTTTTTTCTTTTGTCTTGCGGTGTAAACACGGAGACTCACTTTGAGAATTGTTTATAAGAAAAGTCGTATTGCAATAGAATGCACATTATTTTTTATTTTTCCGTTTTCACCTTTAAAAATGGTTTACTATTTCAATGCGAGGTTTGGCCGCAAAATGAAATAAATTGTGAATTGTATGTCACTTAGGCACAACATGTTTGGAAGACATACAATAAAGCAAAGGAACGACGATGGAAAACAAAACATCTCACAGGGTAGTAGAAGCCATGTCTTAAAAGTAATGTCTGTGATTTTATTGTGACGTGACAGTGTTTCGGACCACGATCGGACCCTTGTTTGAAATTGTTTGTTGATGCGCAATTTCCATAGTTACCGCATGCGCAAAGGACGATGACTTTAAAACTGCATGAAACTGTAATCAGTTCTCTGTTCAACGATCCGATTATCTAGGTTACTTTTCCTAGGAATAATACTAGCGAGGGGCGATATTAAGCTGTAAATTCTCGCAGGAATACCGCCCAAAGTGCGTGTCATTTCCATCGTACTTTGGATGCATTTATAATTCCCAATTCCATATAAGACGCCTACTGTGGTATTATTCAGGTTTAGTTTTCACGAGGGAGCACTTGTGATTGGACAGGACGATAAAGGATCTATGAATTCTGATGTTTAAACTCTTATGAATCGAAAGGAAGAGATTTGTTTCATTAAATAATAAACATCCGTTCACGTGTGTGTGTATACATATATATATATATATATATATATATCAAACTATATTTTATATATATAGTTTCATCAAACAAGGCATTTCCAAAGGCTCGAAACCACGAAATTTTAATACCCATCGATTTACAGTAGACCTATCTACATCATCGTCACAACATAATAAACAGCCCTTAAAACGACGATTGAATTTCTCAGTAGGAGTCAATTTTTCGCTATGTAACTAATGCTTGATGTTTAGCTTAGCCGTTTTTTTCTGGAAAATAGCATAAATTTTCTTTAATTAATATTGATTCTCATCCCATACCTGTCGCACTGAATTTCCAATTCACTCGGCAATGCTTGCAACCCCTTGGCTGACTGACAAACTAAAGCTTGGTCAGTCTATCAAACCTAAATGAATTCCCCTCCTACTTTCATTCCTGCCTCCAGTTCCTCTTCCCATAATGCTTCTCTTTAATCATTCTCTCCACATACATACGTATTGAACAGCACCGGTGATAATGAGATACACCCCATGCCTTACACCTCTTTCTAACACTGCCCATCCGGACTGCCAGTTTGCCACTCATAGCAGTCTGAGACATGTACAGGTTGCGGATTAGCCTCCTTTCCCTCCAATTTATTCCTAATTTCTTCAATATACTCATTAGTTTTTCCCAATTTACTCTATCAAAATCTTCTTCTATAATCATACGAAACAGGCAAATACGTCTCCTGATTGTATTCTGTATTCCTCCCGATTAGCGATCTGATTACTGCAATGGCAACCCACATGCCTCTCATGGGATAAAACTCACTTTATGGGATAAAACTCACTTTACGTATTTTCTACTGTTCCGAACACAGAATTTGAAATTGTTGGGTCTACCTCTTCTCCAAAATTTGGAACGGCTAACATCTTCAATCATCGACACTTACTGTACACTTCATGAATGTTAAACCAAGTGCGTAAACCAGAAATTGGTAACGTCAACATCAAAGGAGGATCATTGACATCCAACCGTTTATTATACCAAACATTGGGCATCGCCAAAACCGTTTCCGACGGTGCTGTCATAATCCACTTCGGATTCAGTGATTTGTTCATCAGCACACAATTGAGCTCTTCAGCAAATGCTTAAATTAGCACTGAGCGATAATTAATCCGAGGAATGAACGCCCGAGGCCTCACCTGGGTGGTTTTCACGCGAATCCCAAAATTTGCTTGTATTCTGAATGAGTTACATACCTCGTTTAAACACCATTTATACTAAACCGTACGCAACCTCTGATGGTTTCGAATTCTACGTAAGATTTTAGTAACTTTGAATTGTTTTTTAACGATAAACACGCAAATAATATCGTCTTGAAACACACTTTTACTTAATCTCTTGATTACCGTTGACTTATTTACATTTGAACCATTAAAACAATGACGATCGAAATGCAAATGTTCTGGAGATTTATCTTCAAGTCTACGGGACAGCCAACAAGTAAAGTTTGGGTAATTTTGATTATCAAAGCTGTAGCCTAGAGTATAAAAATTTAATCATATAAGAATACTTTGAAATTATTTAAAATTATTTTCATTTCACTCGACTGTTGTGCCGTAAGTATTCACGAAATTGTGTACACAAATATAAATTTTACAAGTGGTGTTGCGATACGACTTCGCGCCTGGTGACCATTTATTGTGTTTGAGTCTAGGTTGTGGACGTTGCTCTTACGTGAATACACATATCCCTAAATTAACATCCCTATATTAACATTTAATTAGTGTTGTAACATTTTATCATAGTCGTGACATTTGGACTGGTAGCCGCCAAGAACAGATAAACTTTCTCGATTTACATCGCGTTGTTTTGGTGGTCTGGGCATTTATTTCTACTTATAAGTGTAAGTTTTGCTATTCTATGAGTGGGCAATATGTATCAGCACGGTAATGAGATAATTTGCCGATTATGTCGAAAATGGTGCGACTCCTTTGTGGATATATACAACCCGAAAGGAACGCGAGGTTTGGTTGTTTGGAGAGTTATGAAGGATCTTATTCAGCTTGATGTAAGTATTATGCACCACACAATCATTGTGGTAACGTTTTATTACCGTTATGGCGCATGGGTATGTGTCTATTGTAATTTTGTGGTGCTATGAATCTAGCAAGTAAGAAAGTGCTTTATATAACACAAGCGGCGAAGAAGCATGCATTTTTTAATTGTAAGCAATTGTGATGTTGTGAATTAAGTCCATAGTTGACTGGACTTTTATCCGGTCAGCGAACTCTTATCCATACAAGTACATGACTTAACGCACAGCATGACTGCTCTCGAGAGAACTTAAATAAATTAAATATCTAGTTAAACTTTAAATGGGGTCGAAGAACTAATTTACATGTTCTTTTTGATGTAGGTCAGCATAGATGACACGTTGCCTAACACCATATGTGACGAGTGCATGGATAAAATAGTCGAGTTCCGGAATTTTAAAACGATGTGCATCAATTCCAGGATTGAATTTTTGAAAGCAAGTGTCAACGTAGGCTTAGTGGTAAGTAAATCGTATCAGAATTGTTTCTACTCTATTGTAATTGCAGCGTATTGGCCTGACAAATGTATGATTTTGATAATCAATCTCATTACCGTTGTTTCTTGAATAAATCATTGAAGATTTCTCTGAACACCCTGTCATTAATACGATTTAGTCGTATTTCGTAGCATTAATTTCATTTTTTGTGTTTCAAACAAAGAGAGAGGGAATTTTTGTAATCATTGGATGTTGGAAAATGAAGTTCAGTAGCAATCTGATTCAGATGTATATTTTATCAAGGGATTATAGACATTATTGAACGAATATCAGGACGCTTGTGAGATGCGTTTAATAAAGATTAATGTTCACGAGAAAGTGAAAGTACCGTAAAATCTGATTGTCATGTTTCGACTTTGAAGTAACAATGTGTAACGCTAGATGTCGCTCAATTGTTTTTCTCTCGCGCATTAAAAATTGTGGGCCTTGTTGAAAATAAATTGGCGCGAATTGTCGAAACGCTAGACAAATGAAAACCTAGCGAAGAAACTGTGACAAAACCCGGATATTAACATCAAAACTGGAAATTTTGGAGAAATATCATAAAATTAATTGGAAAAGTATGTGGTAAAATATATTACATTGTTATTATTACATAATCTACCGGTTAAGGTAGGTTTTTGGAATGACATAACTTTCAAATAAATATTTTGTGACTCCTAACAAATCACTAAAATCCAGCATCCTACTCTACATCAGGTCCCTCTTCATCTCTGAGTACTTCCTTCCTCCCTTCATTCCCTATCCGAGACGTCCCTGCTTATCCTGTTCCTCGTTTGCCTAACATTCGCCCCTATTACAGTCTTCAACATCCCACTATTGCTGATCAATATGCCCGTCATCCATTCTTCATCTGCCTTCCTAGTATTATCTCCCAGCAAACCCCCCTCTTCGCCCACCATACCAAGTACTTCCTCATTTGTGTTCCTTCTTTCAGTCCATTTCACCTTCTCCATTCTTCCAAGAAACATAAACTCTTCCACCTTTTCTAGTTTTTGCCTTCCTATTTTAATGTTTAGCTTACCCTTTTTCTTTCTAGAGAATCGCATAACCTTTGTTTTATTAATATATTCATTCTCATCCCATATCTGTCGCACTGAATTTCCAATTCAATCAGCAATGCTTGCAACCCTCTATTGGCTGACTGACATTAACTAAAGCTTGGTCATTCAATCAAACCTAACTGATTTTAAATGAATTCCCCGCCCACTTTCATACCTACCTCCAGTTCTCCTTCCCATAATGCCTCAATTTAATCATTTCCTCCACATTTCCTGTACTCTATCTTCATGTGGAGGTCAGAAACTTTGCAGACAGCCTTTGCAGTTTATGTCTGGGTATATATTTTTCATTTCCTATTAAATTTGTATCATTTCTCCTTTGCTACTGCATTCCACCATCTCTATCACAGAATTTAACGTGATTGAATCTCATGTTTTGTGTTTCCAATATTATTAATGAGATATATATTGTGGTAGGTGAGCATGAAATGATTGTTGAAGAGTATGAGAGTATCATTCACAATATTTCCAGACTGGGTGCGTAAATACCAGGATATATTTGAGTAAACAAGCACTTTCCCATGTTTAATTTGCACATTATAGATCACACCTTTTGAGGCAACGGACACATGTTAATTGAAGTGGCACTAACCAATACCAGGGGGCGTACTTCTACAATTTATAGAGCTGTTATTATTTTACGAAAACATACACTATACACACACGTAGCTTAAGGTTTGCAATTTCAATAGGGACATCAGTGATCTGCCCAATAAATGCGCAAGCTTGCGCAATCTGATGGCCATAATTCCTACCTACCTACCTACCCATAATGCCTGTCTTTTAACCTTTCCTCTGCATATAGGTCGAACAGCAACGGTGATAATGGACACCCCATGCCTTACACCCCTTCCTAACACTGCCCAACCGGACTCCCCGTTCCCCACCCGCACCTGAGCAGTCTGAGACATGTACAGGTTGCGAAGATTAGCCTCCTTTCCCTATTCCAATCCATTCCTATTTTCTGCAATATACTCATTAGTTTTCCCAAATTCACTCTAGCAAACGCTTTTTCGAAATCTGCGAGACAGGCAAATACCTCCTGGTTGTGTTCTATATTCCTCTCTCGATTAATAATCTCATTATTACTGCAATGGCATCAAAACGCGTACCTCTCCCCTTCCTAAACCCATAAACTGATCATCCCCTAAGCAATCATTTGCCCTACTCTCTCTATCCTTTTGTTTATGATATTTAATTATTATGTAATATCATCCTACCCCAACAAATCCTCTCCTTACTCCCTCTGCGAGATATATATACTGTGTTTGACTTGTATTTTTACCTGACTTTATTATACGATAACAAAACCAAGGTCGTAAATGAAAATTTTCTATGTGAAAAAGCCAGGTTCATTTTTCATTTGCTATGTGAAGATTTTTCACCAAGTCAATGCCAGAAAGATTGTTATTTCAATTATATAACAATTAAACAAACTCAGTACGATGACCGTTAACAGATGTCATCATAATATAATCAGCACAAAGACATTCAATCATTATATCAATGTCAACGTCAAGAATTTCTTACCGGAGTTGGATTTTGGGACTTCCTATGTGCACCAAATGGTGACCCCAGGTTTCCGAAAACAGGTCTCATATCTGTAGATGAGTTACGGCTATGACCCTCTGAAAAACAAGACGACCCTGTCTTCCAGTCAACAGTTAATTGTGAACAAGGTAAAGAGGAATCAATAGATACAGATATACATGTATATAACAAGGTGGTCCTCAAAATTCAGGCAAACAGCTTACCCTACCATAAGCTCATTATCAAGGCATTCAGATATGTATATTACTACTGGTAGAGATAAAAGCAGAACGGACGAACTTGGTTATTATTCAGGTATACATGCCACCGAGCAACCATAAGGAAGAAGAGGTCGATAGGATATACGATCAGTTAGAGGACATGATCGCGTGTGTTCCCGCAGGGAAACATTTGATAGTGATGGGGGATTGGAATGCGACGGTAGGCGAAGGAAGAGATGGTGATGAGGTGGGGGACTACGGTTTAGGCACGAGGAATGACCGCGGGGAGAAAGCAGTAGAGTTCTGCAGGAGACAGGGGTTAGTCATCACCAACACTTTGTTTAGACACCACGAAAGACGCAGGTATACATGGAAAATGCCAGGTGACTCAGAAAGGTATCAGCTAGATTATATCCTGGTTAGACGCAGGTTTAGGAACAGTGTGATAAATTCGCACAGCTTCCCGGGAGCGGATGCGGACTCAGAACACAATTTAGTTTTTATGAAATGTAGCGTACGTTTCAAAAAGATAAGGCAGGGGCGGCGAGTTAGAAAATGGAATGTAGAAGCATTAAATGGGTTGAAAAGGAAGGAATACAAACAGGCGGTAGAGAAAATCATGGAGGATGGTAAAGGGCTTAGTACTATCGAAGAAAAATGGGAAATGATCAAGAAAGGGTTGTCTAAAGCCGCAAAAGACACTATTGGAACCGTTAACGCTAAAAGGACTAGGAAACCATGGATCATGGATGAGATGATTACAAAGATGGATGAGCGGAGAAAATGGAAGAATATAAATACAGAATTAGGCAAAATGAAGTACAAAGAATTGAACAATAAATTGAGGCAGGCAACAAATAAAGCAAAAGAAGCATGGTGGAAGACGCAGTGCGAGGATATGGAAAGTCTGCAGAGGAAGGGTGAAATCGGTGCGCTGTACAGTAAAGTTAAATCGTTATCGGGAAGTAAGAAAGGAAGAGCTATGCTAACAGTTAGAGATAAGGCGGGTAAGGTAATAACTGACGCAGGAAAGATCCAAGAGAGATGGAAGGAGTATATAGAAGAACTGTATAGTAAAGAACTCAGACCAACAAAGTTAGACATAGAAAAGGAACATGATGTAGAGGAAGATGGCTTAGTTGTCTACGGCATACTCATTGACGATGAGATAGAAAGGGCATTAAGGGAGATGAAACTAAATAAGACCGTGGGGGTGGATAACAGGTACGATGCTAGCATTAGAAAGCTTTTTTTGATTTCCCGTGAAAAATGAAAACTTACATATCAAAACGCCGTGGCATAAAAAAGCTTTTAAGAAATCTATCAAACCAGCAAATACGTATTCCCGATTGTATTCTCCATTCCTCTTTCGATTAGTGTCCTCATTACTAATAAATATATGTGACATTAAACTGTATAAGTATAGTAATGCAAAAGTTTAAAAAGTATGAAAATAATTCACCTTGACTCTCTCACACCTCTGAAGAAACGGGTTTGGAGTTTTTGTAATTTATATTCTGTAAACTTGGTATGAGTTAATCATTTATTGATTAGTTCCCCCCTGCCACACACCTTTTTGGTGGCTCAGAGGGTATTGATGTAGATGTAGTTGATCATATATCGTATGTATCATGCTTAAACTGTGCCTAGATGTTACTGTCTAATGATTTGTTCGTTTCTTTTCCTTCTGTCTTAAAAGGAAAATGAAGTTGGGACATCCCGAGGACAAAGTATCCGAAAGGAAGGGATTGCATCTCATATCTCAGCCAATGTGGGTTATGAAAATTCATCGGAATGGAAGAGTCTTCCTCAAAATGCTGCCAACGTAGACAAGGTATCGCCGTGAAGGCTTCCCCTTATCGATAAATAAATATGTTATCATACTCTTTAAGTGGATTTTATGAAAATTTCCCATCGAATGACTGTGTTTGCCTGTTTCGGAGCTTGTTAAACATTTGCCGTCAGCTGTTTTGACTGTTGTTTTGCCTTAGGAGGTTGTATATGCATTGGTAGAGCCATCCGTTGTCTACAGTGATGAATCAAAGCAAAATATCTGACCTGTTTCGCTTCAACCTCTTGTAAATGATCTTCCAAATGTTTGCATGACCGCGTTCTTGTTCCAAATTGACAAAAATAATGACCTGCTTCACGGATAGCCTTTGAACTCCCAATTCCTCGATCAAAATATGAGAAATGTGCTCTTTTTATATCTCTATAAACTTATTAGGACCGTCATCCAGGACTATATGGTGATATATACACAGGTAGTCTAAAAACTAATGCAGACATGCTTACTGTGGACTACACAGACAAAATGAGTTTAAGAAGGGGGTAGAGAGGGAATGTTACTTCCACATGCCACCTAGTTGCACGTGGAAGTAACATCCCCCTTCAAGTAGAGCACTGCAGGAGTTATTTACATGAGGTAAACTGAAAACTAATGCACACTTGATTGTAGACTACGCAAACAAAATGAACTTCAGAAGGCGGAAGAGGAGAAATGTTACTTCCACATGCCACCTAGTTGCACGTGGAAGTAACATTTCCCTTCAAGTGGAACAATGCAGGAGTTATTTACATGAGGTAAACTGAAAACTTATGCACACTTGATTGTAGACTACACAAACAAAATGAACTTCAGAAGGAGGAAGAGGAGAAATGTTACTTCCACATGCCACCTAGTTGCACGTGGAAGTAACATTTCCCTTCAAGTGGAACAATGCAGGAGTTTATTTACATGAGGTAAACTGGAAACTAATGCACACATGCTTACTGTGGACTACACAGACAAAATGAGTTTAAGAAGGGGATAGAGAGGGAATGTTACTTCCACATGCCACCTAGTTGCACGTGGAAGTAACATCCCCCTCAAGTAGAGCACTGCAGGAGTTATTTACACAGGGTAAACTGAAAACTAATGCACACTTGATTGTAGACTACACAAACAAAATGACCTATTGTGAACATTTTTCAGAGCCAGGTCTATTTGCGGAAGAGTGTTGACGATGGCAGAGATGCCACGAAGCACGCAAACCGTGGTACGATGCTCCATGTCCCCAGCGCCTGTGGTCGTGTGGTGGCGGAAGTGGATGGCGTTTCGATCAGCGACTCTCAATCCAACCTGAGCACCGGAAAGGAATCAAGAAGAGTGCCGAATGCCGGCACTGTTATGCCGACGAGGCCATCGGTGGACCTTGGGAGTGACAATTCAGACAACAATGAGGTGAGCATTATATATATATGTGTATATATATATATATATGTGTGTATATATATATATATATATATATATATATATATATATATATATATATATATATATATATGTATATATATATATATATATATATATACTACCTTGATCAAAAAGTTCCCGGAATAACCACCGTGTGGCGCTCCCATCGTTCCGATTTGAGTTCTGTTTTTTTTTGTTAAATTGGTACATCTGTTGTTGATATTCCCTTTAAATCTTAGTGTCATAACTTGACATTTGCAAAAGTTACGTAGCCAAGAGTACATCTATCTCTGTGTGTGTTGGCGATTTTTTACAATTTCAGAAATGGATTTAAATTTGCAACAACAAACTTGTATTAAATTTTGCGTAAAAAACGGATTTAGTGGCGCACGGACGTTGGAAATGTTGGAAAAGTGTTTCGGCAACGATTCTCTAAAAAAAATGGTCGTTTACCAGTGGCACGAGCGGTTCAGAAGTGGTCGTGAGTCAATCGAAGATGATGAACGCAGTGGCAGACCATCGACATCGAAAGTCGGTGAAAAAATTGATAAAGTAAAAGAAATGTTGGTCAATAACCGCAAATTAACCATCAGAGAAATAGCGGAGGACTTGAACATTGCCTATGGATCCGCCCAAGACATTGTGGTTAATGATTTGGGTTTCCGTCGTGTAGCAGCAAAGTTGGTGCCAAAAGACCTCAATTTCATGCAAAAAAGAGACCGTGTTGACGTCGCAAAAGACATGATTTGCGAGGCTGAATCCGATCCCACATTCATCAAAAGGATCATTACTGGAGACGAGACGTGGGTTTATGAGTACGACACGCAATCCAGACATCAGGCAAGTGAATGGCGTTCACCAAATGAGCCGAGGACAAAAAAACCACGTCGTATTCAGTCAAAAAAGAAGGCAATGCTGACGGTTTTCATGGATTACAACGGTGTAGTGCATCATGAATTTTTGCCAGAAGGCCAGACAGTAAACAAAGAGTATTATTTGGGCGTTATGAGACGTTTGCGTGAAGCAATTCGCCGAAAGAGACCAGAAATGTGGGCAGAAAACTCGTGGATTTTGCACCAATGATAACGCACCGTCGCACAGTGCTATCATTATTCGTAATTTTTTGACAAAAAATGCAACAAATACCATCCAACAGCCACCGAATTCACCTGATTTGGCTCCCTGTGACTTCTTTCTGTTCAATCGAGTTAAAAAACCATTACGGGGAACGCGTTTTAGCAGCCGAGAGGAAGTAATGGAAAAATCGCAGGAAGCACTGATGGACATACCGAAAACTGACCGTAACTTTTGCAAATGTCAAGTTATGACACTAAGATTTAAAGGGAATATCAACAACAGATGTACCAATTTAACAAAAAAAACAGAACTCAAATCGGAACGATGGGAGCGCCACAAGGTGGTTATTCCGGGAACTTTTTGATCAAGGTAGTATACATATATATATATATATTTATATATATATATATATATATATATATACATATATATTATATATATATATTTATATATATATATATATATATATATATATATATATATATATATATTTATATTTATATATATATATATATATATATATATATATATATATATATTATATATTATATATATATATTTATATCTATATATATATATATATATATATATATATATATATATATATATATATATATATATATATATATATATACATACATACATACATCAAATCCCTCTTCATCTATGTGTACGCCATTCATCCCCTATCTAAGACATCCCTATCACCTATTCCTCTCCCTATATTTTCTCGTCTGCCCTTAACATTCTCCCCTCTATTACAGTCTTCAACATCCCACTATTGCCAATCAATACCCCCTTCATCCATTCTTCATCTGCCTCCTCCTTGGTAATATCTCCCAACAAACCCCTCTCTTCGCCCACCATACTTCCTCATTTGTTTAGCTCCTCTGTCCATTTCACCTTCTCCATTCTTCATCTCACACACCCACATTATATCTACAATAGCCTCCAATCTACGTCTATCCTCCTGCTTCAATGACCACGTTTCCATAGCCACACACATAGCTACGCTCCATATCAAAGTTTCCTTACGAGTCTTTTCTTAATATCCTTACCCAACATCCCTGTCATCTTAACTCCCTCCTCCTTGTCTGAAAGCCTCTTTGCCTAATTGCGCAATTCTTCTCCTAATGTTCCTACTACTTTGACCGTGTTGGTCCAAAACACTTCTGAGATAAGTATAAACTGTTTTACCTGCTCTAGTTTAATTGCCGTCCTATTCTAATGTTTAGCTGAAGCATTTCTCTTTATAGAGAATCGCATAACCTTTGTTTTATTAATATTGATTCTCATCCCATACCTGTCGCACTGAATTTCCAATTCACGCAGCAATGCTTGCAACCCCTCTGTTGGCTGACTGGCAAACTAAAGCTTGGTCATTCTATCAAACCTAACTGATTTTACGAATTCCCCGCTCACTTTCATTCCTACCTACAGTTCTTCCCATAATGCCTGTCTTTTAATCATTTCCTCTGCATACAGGTCGAACAGCAATGGTGATAATGGGATACACCCCATGCCATACACCTCTTCCTAGCACTGCCCATCCGGACTTCCCATTCCCAACTTGCACCTCAAAGCAAGCGGAGACATGTACAGGTTGCGAAGATTAGCCTCCTGTCCCTATTCCAATCTATTCCTCAGTTTTTCCTTATTTACTCTATCAAATGCATTTCTTTTATAATTGTGCGTAAAAGACAAATACCTCCTGGTTGTATTCTATGTGTTCCTCTTACGATTAATGATCTCATTATTACTGCAATTGCATCACATGCTTACCTCTCCCCTTCCTGAACCCATAAACTGATCATCCTCAAAGTATTAATCATTTGCCCTACTCTCTCTCTATCTTTTGGTTATGATCCTTAGGACAACTTTGGCAGGGATCTGGGTTGGAGGGTAACTTATAGGCTTCCCACTGTGTAAACGGTATCCACATATCCTTTGATATCCAATTGTGTCGTTCATTTCGATTTCTCCCCTGTTTCCTTTGCTTGCTACACGCAAAAGGAGACTACTTTCCGGACAGTCCTTGTGGTAGATAACATATGAAGGGACTGTTATATCAGCTGTCAGCTAAGCTGTCTTTCATCTCCTATTAACCTACCTATCTCTATAAACCTACTAATACATCAAAACAAACTGATGCCTTAGTGGGTTTTGAAATTGAACTTATCCTCTTTCGAAAGTCCTTCTCATTCTCATGCAAGTTCTATCAACGCAGGGATTGTTTTAGATCGACGTTTGAGTTTGTCAACTTTCTCTCGTAGGTCGAGGAATATCCGCCTGATCCCGCCCCTCGAGTAAGCTGCCCGGAGGAGAAAGAAGAAGACATGTCCAACAAGTACTTGGAGCCACGACTGGACGAAGGCATTGGTGAGTTTATGGTTCATTTGTTTGCGGACCGTGCCGTACCGAAGACGTATGGCCGGACGTCATACATTTTAGACACGTATTCCTTATCAATCGAACCAGTTTTGCCGTGTCTACAGGGTTCGTCCGGAAAATAAGTGTACTGAGCTCAGGAAAAAAAATTTATTACACTTTTACATATCTTAAGCTAATATTCCTCAAAATAGGACCCTTGTGAGTCGATACACTTGTTCCAGCGGCGTTCCCATTCCTGGAACGCTCCTGCGAAAGCATCATCGGGAACCTCTGGAAGACACGTCGTCACGGCCTCTTTGACGGCGTCCAAAGTCCCGTATCGCGTTCCTTTCAAACTTCTCTTAATCTTTGGGAACAACAACGTTCTCTAAAAAATGTGGATCATTTTTGCAGTGATCCGGAAGTTGTGTCGCGATTTCCAAACGATTGAGTCTTTGATCATCACTGAGCACTTTCGGCCCCAACTTTGCACAAATTTTTCGCATCTGTAATTGCTCCCTAATAATCTCGTGCACTATTGTTTTTGGCACATTACACTGCTCTGCTATCATCCGAACACTAAGACGACGATCAGAGTTCAGTACATCGCAAACTTTTCGCACATTTTCGTCGGTGAGTGTCATTGACGGGCGTCCAGGCCGTGGTTCGTCGTCGACCTCTTCTCTGCCCTCCACAAACATCTTGTGCCACCGAAAGATCATGTTTCTGGACATGGCTGACTCCCCGTAAGCCTGGTTAATCATACCGACAGTTTCGGTGGACGATTTCCCAAGCTTTACCGCAAATTTGATGGAATAACGCTGCTTCGGCATCACGTTCCGTGACGTGGGTCGAGCGTGGAGGTTCGCGTTAACAGAGCTCCTCACTACACCACAGCTCAGAGCCAACTGCCTTTTTCAGCGTCGCTTGCCAACATACCCCCCTCCAATCGCAGCCCATCAGAGCGGTGCTGGGCGCGCCTGGAGCGGCGGGAAGAAATCAGTACACTTATTTCCCGGACGAACCCTGTACATAATGAAGATTTTGAAGTATTTTCCTCCCATTTCTCCCGAAGGTACCCTGAAGGCCTGCGATGCTCCGAATTGCCGTAAGGTCTTCAGTAGTTTCAAAGCGCTGGTTGTCCACAAGAACGATAAGCACAAGAACCTCATCGGGAACTGTAGCGGCGATGGAAATGGTTATATCCCACCAAACTCAACTATGAGGCAGGGAACGGTTTCGAATGCCCGGGACACGGTAGACCAACCGAATTATGTCGCAAGGGTTAGCATTGAGGAGTTTGTCTGCGAGTATCCGTCTTGCGAAATGAAGTTTTCCAACCTCAGCCTGTTACTTAGTCACCAGGTGAGTCATTCTCCGAGTAAGGACTGTGGTGTCGTTGAGGATACTTCGAATAAGAAGGACGATTTGGTGGATTCAGATGACGATATCGAATTCTTGGAGGAGGTTGACGTTTCGAATCGTGGGTACAACACGTCTGAAGGGAATCCATCGGAGAAATCGTATGGAGACGATTCGTTTATGGTCGTCGACGGCCGATCCGGAAAGGACCAAGTTGCAGGAAGCCCGGTAGACGACACGGTTACGGCCGAAGCATGCCGAGACGTTCCCGAAATGTCGATTCCGGAAGAGTTCGAGTTCCTCTGCCATCATCCTGGATGCGGCAAGGCCTTTGATAGTTACGACAGCCTTAAGAAGCATAAGAAGCAGAAGCACAAGGTTTCCAAAGAGGTTAGGAAGAAGATAGCGGCCTTGAATGAATTGAATCGTTTGAATATCGATATGGTGGGTCACAGGTCACCGATGAAGAAACCAAAGCTGCGATCCATTTCCAGTAATAAGGTCAAGGCTACCGGAGATACTCCAACGTCAACCGTGGTGTCCCGTGTCAAGGAAATAGGGGAGAGGTTGGATTCCTCCGTTCCGCAGAGTACAATGACGTCGGGGGACAGTTCAAACTCATCAACCGCGACGTACCTCTGTCCCTGGTCGGCCTGTCACCTACTCTTTGGTTCGAGTAGGGAGCTTCACCGGCACCAGGTCCAGTTTCAACACGGACGCAGGAGGAAGAATTTGAACGAAGACCTCTCCATGCCGGATAGCACATCATCCTCTCAGTCCGGTACGACATTTGAGATTGGCTCAAATGGTTCCGGTTCTGATTTGAAGGATATCAAACGTGCCAATGCCGTGCAGATGAAGACGGAAAGGGAAATGTTGGGGCATTCCGCGGTAGAGGAAAGGTTTGAGTGTCAGATCCGCGGCTGCCCTCAGACATTTGAGACATTCATGGATTTGGTGTCCCACGTGAGTGAAAGGCACAGGAACGGTCTCGGCGCCAAGAGAGGGCGGAAGCCGGGTCAAGTGAAAAGTAAGAAGAAAGCGAAGAAGGGAAAGTTATCTTAATCCAACATTTATATCGTCCAAGACTTATGAGTCCAAGTCCAAGACTCTGATTGAGAGACAAATGATTGACCGTCCTATTGCAATAATGCATCGGAATTGTGTCTTTGCGGTATTCCATCCAATGCCGTGGTCAGAGGGCATTTTGTAAAGGTCACAGGAATGACCCCCAACGTTTGTGCTTACCTTGTAAAGTGACCCTTTATCGTTAAATCGTATGACATGGGGTAAATGTAATGTCTTTTTATTTCTGTCCCATTATCTCACCGTTGTCAAATAGTGTTACTGTAATTATGTTTTCGGGTAGTTTTGTATGTGGTGCTTGATGAATATGTCGTTTTAACGGTGGGGAGAAGTATGTAGACTGGTAATTGCAAATTGCATGGGGGTTTGACTGTCCGCATATATATATATATTTGTCAAATGCATCTCCGGTTAGACTAAGTCAAGTCGACAGACCAAAGCAGCGGCCGTGACGGTCCACAAATGCCTTATATCATTGGAGTGGCTCTTTCGTCAGTGTACACAGCAAAGAATTTTATATTAACAGTGTGCTATTATGTTAAAAAGACATTAAATATATATATATGTAAAAAAAAAATATAAATATACATATATATATGCATTTATATATATATATATATAAATGCATATATTTATATATATATATATGCATTTATATATATATATAAATATATATATGCATTTATATATATATATATATATATATATATATATATATATATATATATATATATATATATATATATATATATATATATATATATATATATATTATTTATATATATATGCATTTATATATATATATGTATATATATATATATTAATATATATATATATACACATATTTATGTGTGTAAGTATATGTAATATATGTGTGTGTGTGTATATATATATATATATATATATATATATACATACATATAATTTGCTGATTCTGTTACTAGTCACTCATAAGCACGCCATCCTTTAATTTCTAAGTATTCTGCTCTCTTAAACATTTACAAAGAAAAATGGTAAATGAAATCATCCCTATCTATTTGGGGAACTCTACCTCTTTCCCCATCAATTTTCGTGGATTACGGCATGATTTTCTGGAATGGGACCAAGGATTCATTTGTGCCGCGAAATAATGGAGTGCCGGCACTGTTCCAGTTCTTATTAATGCGCATTTCTCCTTCTTTTCTTATCTTCTCAGACGAGGGTTGGGATAAGAAGACTCGAAATACCCGCGACTATGTTTTTTTTGGGTCAATGAGGCAATTGACTAAGACTTCCCGCCTGGGGAAATTGTTTCAACCTGCGTATTAAAATATTTAAATCACGTATTCTTTGACGCGGTTATCGGATGGTGAAATCGTATTAAAATTCGAGAAAACGGTGTTTGGAGTGTTTCTTCCTCTTATTTACCCATGAATGTTGATAATATTCAATTTTCTGCCGGTCCAAAAGAGTTTCCATTTTGCTTACATAGCACAGTCTCTCGTTACGGTTTAAATTACGTTATATTATTATATTAACTGACAATGTCTGAAATTGCGAGTCTCATGTCTCCAGAAATGTCTCCCAAAACAATTTGAATTGTGACTGTACTTGATGCAGTAATGTTAAACTATCCTCAAGCATTTCAATGGATAGATGACATAAATATATATTTATGTACGTGTCCTTCGATTGGATAAGAACTGAAGAGGAATGCTTTTTTAAGTTTGTTTGTATTACTTGATATTTTTATAATGAGAAATATAGTATTACTTAAATAAAGTGTGTTATTCATTCCTTTATCCAAACCCCGAAGAAGTCGTGTGCACGGGTAAGTCAACGTAATGCATTGTTCTATAATGAAACAAAGTATCAGTTAAAGTTTTCGGCAAAGAAAACCATTCATATAACTTATTAAATGCCATTGATAAATGTTATCATTTCAACGGTAGACTGAAAACTGATGCAATCACATGTTTGTGGACTCTACGAACAAAATGATCCTCAGAAGAGGGAAGAGAGGGGAAGGTTACTTCCATACACCAAGTGGTGGCAGGTGGAAGAAACATTCCATCTAACATGGAACGCATCAAAGGTTTTTTTACTTGGGGAAGGCGAAGAAGAAGAAGAATTTCTTTTATGCGACAGTATTTTTGTAAACCATTCTCCTCTCCTCGGAATTCAGTTTCCACAGCAAAGAGTGAAACTTCCTCTTATTCCTATTGGCTCCACCCTTTGCGTATTTCCCATCTAAACACCCTTCCCCTATAATGTCCTTAGAATCACTTATACTGTCTCTATCCCTACCATGTTCCCTTCTCCGCTTAACTAATCCCTCTTTATTCTTCCCACCGCCAGAACACCAGCTATCTGCCACCGTCCTCTCATAATAATGGCCACAATTGCTTATCTTCTCCCCCCTTCCTCTCTTTACCTCTCCATTTCTTTAGTTTCTCTGTTTCTTTGGGTTTTCCATACTTCCCCTCTGTCCGCACCTACCTTACCCTCTTATTCTTTCCCCCACCTTCCTCAAACAGAGCTATAAATAGAATGTATCACGCAATTCGAATCTTCTCATGTACCTTAAGATGGTTCACTGAACAGAAACACGTTGATAGTTACCTAATAAATCTGTTGAAAAATTGCAAATTTTGTTTTTCTCACAATGACGAACTTCCCCTACATCTCGCCTGAATCTGTTGAATATATCATGAGATTTTTACATACCATGTAAGATCGTCTTAAAAAATAATTAAAATAGTCAGTCAGAGTGTCAGTATACATTTTACTGGAAGACTAAGTCCACATAAGTGCTCCTCTCAAGAAATCAGTTCTCTGTATGCAATGGCTAGAATCATGTAGTTTCGTAACGTGTAAATTACGAGTGTTAACTCCGAATGAAAAAGGCAAACAGCCTCGACTTTAAAAGAAGGTGAATATGAGCTTGGGAATAAATATTAATGCTTGAAATCATACAAATATACGAAGATATTGTCCTAAGAAAAATAATGTGTGCATATAAGGTTAAGCCGAATGAAGAATTATTTCCGTAGTTGTTTAGGAATCCATAAGGTTTAATCACCATGTAGGTATCATTAAAACATTATGTCACCGTTCTACACTTTTATTATCAACATAAAATGTCTATATATATATATATATATATATGTGTGTGTGTTAGGGTTATATTTCCCTGGAATTTTAAAGCGGTTGGCGATTTTTTCTCTTTTCAAAAGGTCATCCCAAAGGTCTCAATCACCACAATAAATTCATTTTTCATCGAAAGTAGGTTCCTTTATAAAACTAAATGCAACGTAGTGCGAATCAAACATAAATTTCCATGCGAGGTTAACATCGTCAACTTTGGGAAACTTCGTTTTGACGGAGTAATGCTCGAAATATTTCATCATGTATTAGGGACTAATTTTAACAGATTTAAATTAAGGGCGGTAAAATAATGCTAATCCAAAGACGTGAACAGAAGTTAGATACTGAATAATATCTCCCCACACTGGATAGCTGCCGATTATTTAGATGTTACAGTTCTTCGAGTCCTTGGTTCGTTATCTTTAAGTGACATTTACAAAAAAATTAATCATTAACAATTGTGAATATTTCGCTTTGCGATAGTCAACTAAGCGCAGTTTTGTTTGTAGGTCACGTGACATATGGCGCTATGCGACACAGAGCAGTGTTCCGGGTTCCAGTTTCGATGAAATATTTGTTTATTCCTGTGATCGAGAATCCTCAGATAAAGGTGAAACTCAATGTAAGTTAATCACTCAGGTTTCGCTCTAAGAGATTACGCCGTTACTTGTATATTTCCATGTTTATATTTCTCCTGTGCGAGTTTAATTTTAAGTAATTCAAAATACATCTGTTTTGAATGGTTTCGGTGATAATACTGTGGTTTTCCAGTGGGTAGATTAAAATAATATTAAATTGTTCATGGCTTTCACATTTCCAGCACCAGTCTGTGTCACGGGTGATATTTTATTTCAATAT
This sequence comes from Hetaerina americana, assembly GCF_022747635.1. NCBI lineage: Eukaryota > Metazoa > Arthropoda > Insecta > Odonata > Calopterygidae > Hetaerina > Hetaerina americana. The sequence continues at coordinate 391,338 of NW_027286721.1, forward strand.
CTGAACGAAGAAAGTGATATAGTTTTAACAAGAGTTTCCGATGCATAGCTTGCATGTCTGTTGTCAGTTTAATATTCTTTTGAATTTATTTCGAAATCTTCGTCTGTATTTTTGTATTTGCTTGCACCTTACGTATAATCAATGCTTAGATATGTATTTACAATATGCCGGTGGGGTATTGTGTGCTAACTTCCGTCGTTTTATGCCGTTTTCATTTCATATGGGTTACAGGCAGTTGTGTTGTACCTCTTAATGTTGCTACAAAATTCGCGAGTGGGTCTTGATTGTATTGATTGGCCAATGAGCGGCATTGGCCTCCATCTTGCCTTGGCTGTCGTCATGAATTGATTCAATCATTGATTGATTGAGCGTAGGTTGGGTCTGTGAGCGCAGCCCTTAGCCAAGCGTTTGATGTCCGCCTTGTATTAATACGTCGCCGGCAAATGATTAACGCGTTGAGGCGGTCAGATTGCCCTGAATTTAGTTGTTTCCGAGAGAAAATTATTGTGGTAATTTTTCAGGAGACATTTGTGGAGGAATTTGCCGCAGTAACCGTGAATTTCCCTGTTGTATTTTTCCGTGACCGTCCAATGTAAATTCCGTGTTTCGGATGATAAATTAGCTGCCGTATTTTTACCAATTTCGAACGACTATTACTCAGGTTAAAAATGCGTGTGTATACAGTGGCATTTAAATGTTTTAAATTTTGCGACTACTGATATAATTTCGACCATTGCTCAGGAAGTGCTTAATTTATCCGTCGTCGATGAAGTTGTTAAATAAATTCTCAAATCTTGAAATAGCGATGTTTTTGCCATACACCATAGAACTAATAACAGTTGTAGTTCTAACGACTACGTGTAATACGACTTGAAACATTTTTTCTGGCGTAATTTCTGTGGTTTTTAAGCAATTTACATGGAAACTAAACCTGCTACTATTACCGCCTGGATTCCTTCATTCATTTTTAGTGTTTGTATCTCATTATTTATTGTCATCTAGAGAGTACTTTTAACGCGCGCCGATTGTGTACACTTCATTTCAATCATAAAATAGCACGCTAATTTTGAGCGCGTCTGGATTTAAACTGGCAACTCTTTCAATCATTTTTCTTCATTATTTTCCGCAGTTTAATATGAAACTGTGGATGTGGTCGTATTCCAATTGAAGATACACGGGGAAATATATTCCTTTCCGAAAATCAAGAATTCACCTCACTTTTAACCTAATCGGATCGCGTAATATGGACGTATATGTTATGCATACATGCAACAAATGATGACCATATATCGGATGGCGATTGAATTATTTGTTATTTTTGTTCATACTTGATATAATGACGATGTAGAAGTGGATTAATACGAAAGATTCGTGATTCTTGGCATAAATGTGTGATTGCTGACAGGAGTTAATATTCGTTCCGTGTCAGCGAAAGTTCTTCTTGTAATTTTCACTATTTGACCATAACTAGCGTATTCCTAGCTGTGTGCTACCTTACCTAGAAGGATATATGGAGTTTTTGTACACGCAAACGTTGTATCCCATAAGCTTATGTACTTCGATAAATTGACGCTAATGTTACCATTCATTCTGGTTTGTTGTGCCTTCATGAATGTTTGCGTTTCTAAGGAAAACATTCGTTGTTGATTGTGCGAATTGAATGTCGGAATTCGTGATTTGTTCTTCACCGCAATTAAGACTAATTGGATGATATATTAAGGTTTCTCCAAACTAGATTGTATTCTTAGCGAATATCTGGGAAACAGAGTCGACTTATCTGCGTAATTCAAACGGGAAGCATTTTGATGAGTAATAGTGCTTTTTGATAAGTGCCCGAAACCATACCTTAAACCCGTGAATCGTAAGTCGAGAACCTTAATTATTTGGTACATATCGTTAACTGCCACAGTTTATACTGATTTGGGCGTGTTTTAAAAATGTGTATTAGTTTTCCGTACAGATTTGAAATGAATCTGTATTGATTTCAAGGTTGGAAAGGATAGAGAAATGAGTTTTTAAATTAAAAATAAGCAGCTACATGTGTATATCAACATTTATTCATCGTATAATCATTTGAAATTCGTCATCACTGGGCTACTAACATACATATCTGTCTAGTTTCCGCATTCCGAAGTGTTCAATTCATATAATTCAAGTTTATATGCAATACTATTTAGGGATAATGTCCTCTCTCATTTCATGTTATTAATCTTTTAAACTTTCGCATGCTACGCTTAAGTTTTTGTTATTATCGTGATATAATCGTGATTTGCATCGGAAAAAAACAATTTCCTATGTCTTTCACGATAGACTCGTACTCAATGAATAAATTAAATCTGATATTTTCACGCAAGTAATTAAATTACGCATTTTCCTATAAACTGCGGGGAATTTCGCAGTGGTTAACTTTATAATGGTGCCATCCGATCGTGAAATGTGTATCATGCAATGAAACAGAGTGTAAGAAACTCATTCGCCTTGCCGGGGATTCGAACCCAGATCCAATGCTATTTTCCCTCTGTAATCGCTGCATTGTACAATGAACACTCGGCGGACGTCTCCTTAGTATATGTAGGGTATGGTACGTGTTTTAAAAATGTGTATTAGTTTTGCCAAACAGATTTGAAATGAATATTTTAGAGAAAGACGGAAAGGAAGGCTATGTATATTATTTATTGTAAAAAATTAACAACATTGTATTTTAGGTTTAAAAATAAGGTATCCAAAAAAATTGAGAAAATAAATTACCCAATTCAAATGGAATTGGCCAAATTATTATGATTATTATTACATATGGGGTGTGTTCAATGAATGATGGGAATATGATTTATTTGGAGAGAATTGTTGTCAATTTGCGTGGTGCGCATCAATGTTCCAGTCCACTTCGGAGTGCTAGTTTCCCTTGAGATATTAATAATTCCAGCACGTTTATCTCCTCTCAAGGATACACTTACAGAATTCTTACCTTTGCTTTTAGCCTCCAGCTCTCACCTAAGCGATCCCTGGTTTAATTATTATTAATATTATTATAGGTAATCTACCGGTTAAGGTAAGTTTTTGAATGGACACAACTACCAAATTAATCTCTTGTTTCTCCTAACGAAAGACAACCCAGCAGTCAGGCAAGGATGATCACTGGATGATCAGTGTGATAAATATGGGATGAGAATCAATATTAATAAAACAAAGGTTATGCGATTTTCCAGAAAGGAAAAGGCTAAGCTGAACATTAAAATAGGAGGGCAAAAACTAGAACAAGTAGAACAGTTTAGACGTATCTCGGTAGTGTTTTGGACCAGTACGGTATCAAAGTAATTGGGACGTTAGGAGAAGAATTGCGCTATAAGGCAAAGAGGCTTTCAGACAAGGAGGAGGGAGTTAAGATGAGAGGGATGTTGAGTAAGGATGTTAAGAAAAGACTTGTTAGAAAACTTTGATATGGAGCGTAGTTATGTGTGGCTATGGAAACGTGGTCATTGAAGCAGGAGGATAGACGTAGACTGGAGGCTATTGTAGATATAATGTGGGTGTGTAGAGAAGAATGGAGAAGGTGAAATGGACAGAGAAGAAAACAAATGAGGAAGTACTTGGTATGGTGAGTGGCGAAGAGAGGGGTTTGTTGGGAGATATTACTGAGGAGGCAGGAAAAGTGGATGAAGGGGGTATTGATTGGCAATAGTAGGATGTTGAAGAAGACTGTGATAGAGGGGAGAATGTTAGGCAAACGAGGAAAGGGAAGGAGCAGGATAGGGATGTTGGACGGGATGAAGGGAGGAAGAAAGTACTCAGAGCTGAAGAGGGACCTATTTTTAACAAACCAAACGGTATTAGGGTTAACCCTGTGAAATTTATCCATGATGGAAAGGAAACAAACTATGCAAATTTCACTTGAATAGAGATTTATTCACGACCCGGGTTTCAAACACTTAATGTCATCTTCAGGTGATGACATTAAGTGTTTGAAACCCGGGTGTTTGACCTGAAGATGACATTAAGTGTTTGAAACCCGGGTCGTGAATAAATCTCTATTCAAGTGAAATTTGCATAGTTTGTTTCCTTTCCATGAAGAGGGACCTGATGTAGAGTTGGATGATGAATTGTGTGTTTTGTTGGGAGAGAGACAAGATCATTATTTGGTAGTTGTGTCCATCCAAAAACCTACCTAAACCGGTGGATTACTTCATAACAATTAACTTGAGCAGGTAGAACAGTTTACGTATCTCGGAAGTGTTATTTTGACCAAAACGGTATCAAAGTAGTAGGGACGTAAGGAGAAGAATTGCACTAGGCAAAGAGGCTTTCAGACAAGGGGGAGGAAGAGGGAATTAAGATGAGAGGGACGTTGAGTGAGGATGTAAAGAAAAGGCTTGTTTGAAACACTTTTGATTAGGAGCGTGGTTTTGTACTGCTGTGGAAAGATGTGTGATGATATGAGAGGCATAGTGGATTGGAGGTATTTGTAGAGATGTGGGTGTGTGGAGGAGGATGGATAGAAGGTGAAGTGGGCAGAAAGAAGGAAAACGAAAGAGGAGGTGATAATTGCATCGTTGGGAGAGGGGATTATTGGGAGAAATCATGAGGAGACAGGGGGAGGAAGTATAAAGATGGATATAATCAGAGAGCACATTGATTGATTGGCCGTGGGATGTTATAAGAGTGTGTGATAGATAGAGGGGAGAACAGTGGGCAAATGAGGAAGTAGGGATAGGAATATGATAGATAGGGATGCTGGACAGAATGAAGGAAGTACCCATGGAGATGAATAGGTACTTGTTGTAGAATATACAGGGTCGCACCCAAAAGTGGTAGGACTGATTTTTTTACAAGAATTTTATTGACGATATACTTACATCGACTTAATAATCTTCAAAGTGTGCTCCTTGAGCTGCTACACACTTAGTATATAACGTTGCTCCTATTCCTCGTACGCCCGCTGGAAATTTTCTTTGGGGGTGCCGTTTATGACCCTCGTCGAAGCCTCTTGAACGGCCTTTATCGAGTCAAAACGTCGTCCCTTGAGCTGTCTTTTCATCAGGGGGAAGAAGAAGAAGTCCGGTGGTAGAACTCTGCATTTAGTGTTTGTCCTCTGGGAAGAAATACATGATTAATAACACCTTCGACATCATAGAAAACCCGGGATCGGGTTTGGTGCGGTGGCTATCATACAGGCTTCCCACCCAGAGGGCTCGGGTTCAAATCCCGGCGGTGTTGAATACTTTTCAGAGGTATCCCTACTTGAGGTGCTTTGTGGAGGGCACTTTGAGTGAGTACGACATCCATCAGAAGGGACGTTAAGCTGCGGACCCCTTGGTACCTTTCATCATTAAGAGTAGGCTACTGCCGACGCCGGGTTTCTCTTTCCACCCTTCATCCTTTCCCGTCCATCCCCTATGGCGCAAATGACCTCAGCAGTCGGTCGCCTCCCATAAAATACTACTACTACTCATAGAAAACTGGGAGCATGATTTCCAATCCTCTTTTTCATGATTTTTTAGTTCGATTTAATCCACTTAAAAGCTGATGTTTTCTGTGCATTTTCTCCATAAACAGCTGTCCGTGCAGTTCAGTAATCTCTTGATAATATAGTGATTTCACCGCAATTGTAGTAATTCTTGTGATATAATTTCGCCGCTGTTCACTTTAAAATACTTGATTAATTCAACTCCCTTGAATAGAGTAACAACCATGGAAGACCTCGGGCGTTTTAATTGACCATAAACTAAAGTACCCTGACCACATACAGACTAAAAAATGAAGCAATGTCCCTACTAGGCCTTCTTTACCGTTTCACAGAGATTAAAGTTCCAATTGCACTCCATTCGTACTTCTCAGCAATTGTCATTCTCATATTATTATCATATTGCTCCCCTAATTTGGTCCACCTCATCCCAGGAACTAATCTTAAAACCCCTCGATTGTATCACTCACTTCTTTGCCAAAATACTCAAACACAGAGTCCCACATTTCTGCATTAGATCCTCAAAATACTCTTCTGTCTTCTTTATCCGTTTCTAGAACAGAAAACCATAGACTTGGGGCTGATTTTAAACTCCTGTACAACACCCTAAACTCGACTATTGACTCCCCACAACTGATCTCTCTCTCTCTCTTCAAATTCAGGATACAAACCCAATCCACCCGCACCCACTCCCTGATCCATCTCTGCTCCTATTCCTAGGATATCTCTCAACAAGCGCTTTAACTTATCATGCAACAATTTCACCACCCAAGCTCCAATCCCACCTCTCAGCAAATTAAAATATTCCCCCTGTCCATGTTTCGGTTCTCGTTGTAAATTGTTATGCTATTATTGCCTTTGGTCCTCTTCCTTCATGTTTGTTATATTTCTCACTGTAAAATGGCGCTACTGCTGTATGTGAATACTGTTTCAAAATAAAATAAAATAAATATTGATTCATTGCTCTGTGACTTCCATTCATTCAACGACAAACAGTATAAAGACAACAGACTTACTAACGTAACTGAGCACACCATATACGCACTGCTTGACCATCCACCAGAAGCACAGAAGACGTCTCTTTATTGTGTCTCTGGCAACTGGCGTCACTATAGTGAGCATAATGGCCATCAGATTGCGCAAGCTTGCGCATATATTGGGCAGATCACTGATGTCCCTATTGAAATTGCAAACCTTAAGCTACGTGTGTGTATGGTGTATGTTTTCGTAAAATAATAACAGCTGTATAAATTGTAGCAGTACGCCCCCTGGTATTGCTGAGAGCCACTTCAATTAACATGTGTCCGTTGCCTCAAAAGGTGTGATCTATTATGTGAAAATTAAACATGCAAAAGTACTTGTTTACTCAAATATAACCTGGTATTTACGCACCCAGTCTGGAAATATTGTGAAATATACTATCATACTCTTCAACGATCATTTCATGCTTGCCTACCACAATATACGAGGGTCATCCGGAAAGTAGTACCCGTTCGTGCCGCATGAAGTGCTGACGACGCGAGTAGCCGCTGGACGAGGTCAGATAGCTTCAGTGGCTTGTCTGCCTTCTCTGAGTCAAGTTGCGTGACGCTAGCATTGCCTGTGTTGTTTCTGTGATTGTTTACAATGTTTAAAAGAATTGAGAACGCCGCCAGTTGTGAAGTGAGGGCAGTGATTAAATTCCTCAATGCAAGAAACGTTCGCCCACGTGATATTCATCGCCAATTAAAGGATGTGTATGGAGACAATGTAATGGACGAGTCGTCTGTTCGGCGGTGGTGTCGCAACTTCAACATGGGGAGGGGGAACACACACGACGATGAGCGTTCGGGGAGACCGTCTGTCATTACAGACCAACTGGTGAGCTCAGTTGACGAATTCGTGAGGAACGATCGGCGCGTCACAATTGATGACATCTGGGAGCATTTTCCCAATGTTTCTCGAACAATTGTTCATGAAATTGTTAAACACCATCTGCATTATGCAAAAATTTGTGCAAGATGGGTCCCTCGCGTATCTCAATGAGCTGGCGGCGAAGGACTATGCAGCAGGAATACAGAAACTTGTCACACGTTATGACAAATGCCTTAATTTGCTTGGAGATTATGTTGAGAAGTAGTTTAAAGTATCCTCTTTCAAATAAAATTTTTTATGTTTGTTAATATTTACTTTTGTGTCTTTATTTCACGAACGGGTACTACTTTCCGGATGACCCTCGTATATCTCGTTAATAATATTGGAAACACAAAATATGAGATTCAGTCATGTAAAGTTCTGTGATAGAGATGTTGGAATGCAGTAGCAAAGGAGGAATGATACAAATTTAATAGGAAATGAAAAATATATACCCAGACATAAACTGCAAAGTTTCTGACCTCCACATGAAGATAGAGTACAGGAAATGTGGAGGAAATGATGGAAGAGAGGCATTATGGAAAGAGGAACTAAAGGAAGGAATGAAAGTTGACCGGGGAATTCATTAAATATCAGTTTGGTTCGATTGAATGACCATAGCTTTAGTTTGTCAGTCAGCCAAGGGGCTGCAAGCATTGCTGAGTGATTTGGAAATTCAGTGCGACAGATATGGGATGAGAATCAATATTAATAAAACAAAGGTTATGCGATTTTCCAGGAAGAGAAAGGCTAAGCTAAACATTAAAATAGGAGGGCAATTAAACTAGAGCAGGTAGAACAGTTTAATACGTATCTTGGTAGTGTTTCGGACCAACAGGGTATCAAAGCAGGATGGACGTAAGGAGAAGAATTGCGCTATAAGGCAAAGAGGCTTTCACACAAGGAGGAGGGCGTTGATGACAGGGACGTTGAGTAAGGATATTAAGAAAAGACTCGTAAAAACTTTGATATGGAGCGTAGCTATGTGTGGCTATGGAAACGTGGTCATTGAAGCAGGAGGATAGACGTAGACTGGAGGCTATTGTAGATATTTGGGTTGTGTGGAGAAGAATGGAGAAGGTGAAATGGACAGAGAAGAAAACAAATGAGGAAGTACTTGGTATGATGAAAGGCAAAGAGAGGGGTTTGTTGGGAGATATTACTATTTAGGCAGATGAAGAATGGATGAAGGGGGTATTGACCGGCAGTAGTGGGATGTTGAAGACTGTAATAGAGGGGAGAATGTTAGACGAACGAGGAAAGGGAAGGAACAGGATAGGGATGTTGGACGGGATGAAGACAGTATTCAGAGATGAAGAGGGACCTGATGTAGGTTAGGATGCTGGATTGTGTTTTATTAAGAGTCACAAAATATTTATTTGGTAGTTGTGTCCATCTAAAAACTTACCTTAACAGGTAGATTACCTTATAATAATAATCCCTTGAACGGTAAATATGACAGCATACATTCTGAAATGCACAGTGCTCTTTGCTGATTTTTTCCTTTCAGAAGATAAATCCGAATATTTTTTGCAATTTTCTATTTAAATAAATTTCTGTTGCTGCAAAACGCGAGAGATGTTCCGATAGTAAACTTCGTTGGGGTTTTTACATGGAAGAAAACTGGAATAGATGTGGGAAATCTATTAATTACCAAAGGTACAGTTCTTTCTACAACTCTATATTATATTATCCATGAGCTAACGGGAGTCAAACGTCTGTAATTAAGATAAACCGTGAGCGTAGTGGACAAATTATTCCTCGGAGGGATCCCAAACACCATCAGGAGTGCCCTGTGCCCTTGTGTGCAATTCATTTTGGTTTTTTTCAATCTCAGCGATGAATTGGTGTATCTTCTCTTTAATTTGCAATAGCCTCGTGCTGTTAATAACATTGAAATGTTTTCCCCTCGCAGAGTTAAGTCAATTGACGGGTGTAGATGATCAGTGGACAATGGAGCCCAGCGGAGAGAGCGTTGATAATTCGGAAGCCAAGGAGGTCAAAGATGAAGAGGTCAACGCGGAGACGATTGGGGATCAGGCGGCTAAATCCCTGGAGGATATGATGGACGTTACGTCCGCAGATGTCCACGATGAGACAGCGGACAGCCACGTAAAGGTTAGTGACATACGATCATCATTGTTCCTGGTGAAGTTGCGAGAATTTTGGAATACTTGGCGTTGTTGTGAGAGAAAAATTTGAATTCTGTTCCTCTGAATGTTTGGATTGGAGAAATTTGAGGGTTATTTAAACTAATAATTAAAGAAACAAGAGTTAATACTGTTTTGGTGACGTTGACGGGAACAGTTATTGCCTCTGTAACTTTGTTATGGTCATTCAGTTACTGTAACTAAGTTTCAGGAGCTCAGTTAGTCTACGTCAGATACTGTGTTAAGTGAAGACCAGTCAGTCACTGTCTGTCAGTTACTGTAACACACTGTCACTCATTTACCGTCACTAAGTTACTCACGCTAAGTTACCTTTATTCAAATTCCAAAGAAACTGCGGGAGATGCCGCAACAGTAACTTTTAACGGAGTCATCCGCTAATGTGCATTTCAATGCAACAATTTCAGAGCGTAAAAATCATTCGCCTTGACTGGGACTCGAACCCAGATCCTTCAATATCCGGTCGAGTGCTTTAGCCACTTAAGCTACCAAGGCGTCCTCTTAAACTCTGAAATTTTGTGGCAATTGGGGAAAATTGTTGCATTGAAATGCACATTAGCGGATGACTCCGTTAAAAGTTACTGTTGCGGCATCTCCCGCAGTTTCTTTGGAATATCTATGTATGGTATTTCGTCACAACATCTAGTTCCTTTAAAAGCCCCAAAATTTCAGAGTTTAAGAGGACGCCTCGGTAGCTTAAGTGGCTAGAGCACTCGACCGGATATTGAGGGATCTGGGTTCGAATCCCAGTCAAGGCGAATGATTTTTACACTCTGAAATTGTTGCATACCTTTATTCAGATACTGCCACTCAAAATTGTCACTTGCCTACTGATTTCTGCCGACCCATTTCCTTTCATTCAGCAAATGCGATGTTGTTACTCGCAGTCCCTCAGTTACTGTAACTAAGTTACTCCAAGTTACCATTACTCAGATGCTGTCACTTAGAAACTGCCGCTTTTTAAACACCACTTAGTCATGGTAAAACAGTTATTCTCACTCATTTACCATCACTGTCTTACTGCCACTAAGTTACAGTTCCTACAGGCGCTACCACTCAAAAATTGTCACTTGGTTACTGCATTCTGCCGACTTATTTACTTTTCAATGTAATCTCTGTGTTCACCCACTTCTGCTTGGATGAAGTGTAGTTTTTGAATCAATCTCCTTTTGAAATGGTCCGAATTTAAATCTTTCCCTAGACGGCTGTCTCGTGGTATATTTGAAATGTTCCCCTTGAGAGCATATTATGATAAAACTAGTAAATTATCAGTGGAGACGTATCACAAATTTGGGTACATGGAAAGTTGAAAGTCACCACACAAAAATTGTACCAGTATACAGGGTCGCACCCAAAAGTGGTAGGACTGATTTTCTCTGGCGCGAACGGAGCAGTGGAGGGGGGTCTGCCTGGCAGGGTAAGGTGGAGGGGGCTCTTAGCAACAGATCGACACCAACCTCAGTTGCCTGCGGGCTGTCGTTGAGTGAGGACACCGTTTTTAGTGAAGCAAGTATATTGTCCGCGTCGAAAGACAAAATGAATCTGAATTTAGAGCAACGTTATTCCGTGTGAAGTTTTGTGCAAAACTCGGGAAGACGGCAACTGAGACCCTCCATATGATCAAGCAGGCTTATGGGGACACAGCCTTATGCCGTTCCACAGTATTTGAGTGGCACAAGTTGTTTAAAGAGGGTAGGGAGCTCGTTGAAGACGACCATCGCTCCGGACGGCAAGAACCGACACGAATGTGGACAGAGTGAGGACATTGCTGAACACAGACCGACGCTTAACCAGTGAAGAAATTGCAGACCAGTTGGGTCTGTCTGCATCCAACGTCCAACGCATTATTTCACAGGATTTGGCCAATTCCGAGTGTCGACCGACAGCTCCTGGCCAAATACGGCATTGCCACGTTACCGCACCCGCCCTATTCTCCCGATCTGGCACCACCGGACTTCTTCTTCTTCCCCCTGATGAAAAGACAGCTCAAGGGACGACGTTTTGACTCGATAAAGGCCGTCCAAGAGGCTTCGACGAGGGTCATCAATGGCATCCCCAAAGAAAATTTCCAGCGGGCGTAGGGGGAATGGGAGCAACGTTATACTAAGTGTGTAGCAGCTCAAGGAGCATACTTTGAAGATTATTAAGTCGATGTAAGTATATCGTCAATAAAAATCTTGGAAAAAAAATCAGTCCCACCACTTTTGGGTGCAACCCTGTATCTATATTAGTTCTTACAGGATTAGTAGTAAAACTAATGCAATTATTTTTTTTATGTACTTCATTGAACATATTTGCGCAAACTATTAAAATTCTTCAAAGTACTCTCCTTAAGCATCTATACATTTATTCTAATGACTCTGCCATGACCGGTACGTGCCCAGGAAGGCATCTTTGGAGGACCTCTTTCACAAAAGGTCTTCCAGTCTCGGAGCTGATTTGATCTCTTCTATGGACGCTAAACGGGTTCCTTTCAGGGCTGCATTAATTTCGAGGGAACCAAAAGAAGTCTGCTAGGGCAGTAGTTGGGGTAGCATTGGCCTGACCTGGTGTTTGGCCAGGAACTCTGGGACTCGTATCACATTGTGGCGAACACCTTTGGCTCTAGCTTGGTGCACACTTTCCTCATCGCTTAATCTTTTGTAAAAATGTGAATCACCACAGTAGACAATAAGTTCAGTCAGAACAGAGCATGTAAATGACTGTGTAATACTACAAAACGACATCGACCGCCTTGGTGAATGGGTTACAAATAATAATGAATTGCTGCCACACCCCCCCGTATTCTCCCGATCTGGCTGCCTGTGACTTTCTCTTATTCCCTAACATGAAGAAATGGCTCACAGGGATAAAAATTTAGCTCAAACGAGGAAGTTATCGCCGAGAGACAGAGTCGTATGACAAGGACATCAATCGCCTTGGTGACTGGGTTACAAATAATAATACGGGCATTAATATAAGTAAAAGTAAACATATAAAATTTTTCAAATAAAAAGAATGCAGGAAAGGAAATTTTCGCCCTCTTTGGAGGAAGAATCCCATGTACTAGTCAATGCAAATATTTAGGCATTTATTTAACTAGGGATCTTGGTTGGGGATTCCATTGTAGATAATTTGACAGCACGGAAGGCATTTAAAGTATTGCGTTGGGTGATGAGAAATTTAAAAGGAAGTAGTGTAGCCACAAAAGTAAAATAAGCATTACAAGGCATTGGTTATCCCTATCCTAGAATACTCCTCCATAGTATAGGGGATCCATATGAGGTGGGACATATTAAAAAGACAGGAAAAGTTCAAAGAAAGGCAGCGGAAGATATGTGTGTACTTGGAAGGTACAAAAGAACAGATAGTGTCACAGAAATGTTGGATACACCGAGATGGGAGAGTTTGAATAAAATAGAAGAAAAGGGAGTAGTTTAGGCGCGATGTATAGAATTGTTAAAAAGGACAAAGCGTGGGAAGATTTATGGGGAAAGAGATAGAAAAGCCTAACTTTAAAAGGGGAAAAAACGACCATAGCTTCAAAATAAAAATGAGGACTCAAAAAACAAATAAGAGAAAATACTCTTTATTTAAATAGAACTATTGTTTGATTGGAACCACCTGCCTGGAGGTTTGTTTGAGCCCTTTCCATCCAGTTTTAGAAGTTTTAAGTTGAAATGTAAAGCCGCCACTGGGTGATAAACTTCATTGTAGTCGTGAAAATATTGTTTGCATGTTATGTGGACGGTGTTTTGTATGTGATGTGGAAGTTTGTTTGTATGTGACGTGGAAGTGTCATTCTATGTAAGAATATTTTATTTCTTCTGTTTTTATGTGTTCGTATGTAATTTTCGTTGTAGAGTTATCTTTGACCTATCCTGACCGTTGCCACCACGAAATTTGCCTAATTGCAACGTAATTGTGTAAATAAATAAATAATAATAAACAGCCTTTTAAAACGGCAATTGAATCTCTCAGTGGGAGTCACTTTTTCAGGCATTTAGAATTCGATAACTGCACGATGTTAAACTCGCCAAGTTGACATAACACTAGAACACGCCTCCATGCTTCTGCTTCTTCAAATACACTGGATGAATAATAATGACCTCAAACCTGCACATTCGTGTTGAGGGGGGGGATGTTACTTCCACATGCGGGTTGGTGGGGAATGTTACTTCCACGTGCGTGTTGGTGGGGAATGTTACTTCCACATTCGTGTGGATGCGGAATGTATGTAAAAATATTTTATCTCTTATCTGTTTTTATATGTGTACGTATGTAATTTTCGTAGTTAGAGTTATCTTCGACCTAACTTAACCTTTACCACCAGGAAATTCGCCTAATTGCGACGTAATTGTGTAAATAAATAAATAAATAAAAAATTGTTTCAACATTTCTGTTCTTCTCCTATTCCCCATCGACAGGCCTGTGTGGAGAACGGAAACAGATCTCCGCTAGCTTTCCCTTCTGCGCTCTGTCCCGAAGAGGGTTTGGCCAGCAGGATTGGATTGGTGGAGTTGGGAAAGGGGTCGGAATCTGAGAGCGGGAAGACCGGTGCCATGGCATCATCGCCTGCCAATGCGCAGACCTCTCTCTGTACCACGGTTGACGGCTGTGGTTCGGTGGACAAAGTCGGCATCGTACATGTCCCGACAGGTAAGAAATATAACGATGACAAACTGATATAATGATATAGGAACATTAATAATCGAACTGGTGAATGTGTATTGACGTTAGTACGAGTGTAGGCTGAATATTAATGGCCGCATTGGCCCAAATGGTCATTGACTTCCCAAGCGGGCAAGTGTGAATTGTCCCGGTGGGTGAAGTCCCACCTTGATCGGTCATTGTACTTTAAGAAACGAATGGAATTGAAAAGAAATAAACACAGCCGAGTTGGAAGTGTGGTTTGCGAGAGGAAGGAACTTAAAACTGAGAATCTAAGATGAATTCTCAACCTAACGAGAAAGGAAAGCCAACAAAGAACGGCTTTTTACCAAAAAGAACATCAGAGTAACGGCAGTAACTGCCCAGGGGTGCACTCTGAGCATGGAGTGGTACAAAAGGGGTTAATTGAGGGGAAGGAAGCCCGTTTCCCACAGCGGGAAATTGGACTCGGGCAAGAGGAAGTGGGTGACAGCAAGGCCGTGGAGTGGATAAAACAATACCAGAATGATTTAGAGGACGGAGGAAGAGATCCGTCCGGCCATGAAGCAGCGAATTGCTATGAAGAAAATTTAAAATTAAAAGACAAAGAATAGACTCATAGGCGAGTAATATCTTAAGGCAGGGTATACATGTGTTTCCCTCCGGGATCATAGTCCCAGATGGTTTGTATCAGTGGATTTCCAGGCAGTGCAAGGCAAGATTGGAGGCATAAACCACATTCACCAGTTCGATTATTAATGTTCCTATATCATATATTTATTGGTCAACGTAGTCCCAACATTAAGGCTAACAAACATTTCATCTCCCAACGTGTGTAACAAGTTAAATTCATTCCGTCCCTCAGAAATAAACTTCTGACTTTTCTCGAATGTAGGACTTGACAGCTGCCTTCACCTCATCATTGTCCGGAGGTGTAATGATTATCCTTTGAGATGTCTCTTTGAGTTGTGAAGGAAAAACATGTAAAAATTGGATAAGGTATCGCAGTATTGCATGGGAATAATAAGGAGGAGGGTTTTGTGTTTGATCTCTGTCTGTGAGACGACGTGATGGACCCATCGTAGACAGATATATCACGGTATTCTCCTTATTGTTCAATTATAATGAAGCCAAAACATGTTCCACAGTGGATGTATTCCAAAAATATAGTTTGCGATGTATGCTTTTGATATCAGTGATTCACCTTTGGTCATTTTGAATTAAATCTTCGACTAGTTTGCAATGTTTATATCATGTGTGGGTCAGTGATCGGTCGTCTGCTGCGTGTTTCATCAAAAATTATGACTTTTCCAGGCTTGCAAACCATAAACTTCTACCGCCCATCGATATTTACAGTAGACCTATCAACAGGCATTGTCACATAAATAAACAGCCCTTTTAAAATGAAGATTGAATCTCTTAGTAGGAGTCACTTTTTGAGCCATTTAGAATTCGATAACAGCACAATGTTAAAACTCACCATGTTGACACAATACTAGAACATGTCTCCATACTTCTGCTTCTTGAAATACAATGGATGAATAATGACCTCAAACCTGCACATTTGTGTAGAGGGGGAATGTTACTTCCACATGCGTGTTGATGGGGAATGTTACCTCCACATGCGTGTTGAGGGGGAATGTTACTTTTACATGCGTGTTTATGGGGAATGTTGCATCCACATGCGTGTTGCTGGGGAATGTTACTTCCACATGCATGTTGAGGAAAATGTTACTTTTATTTGCATGTGGATAGGGAATGTTACTTTCACATGCTTGTTGGTGGGGAATATTACATCCACCACATGTTGATGAGGAATGGTACTTCCACATGCGTGTTGAGGAAAAGGTCACATCCACATGAATGTTGATGGGGAATGTTTCTTCCACATGCGTGTTGGTGGTGGATGATACTTCCACATGCGTGTTGATGGGGAATGTTACTTCCACATGAGTGGAAGACTTCCACTGATATTATGTAGATGTAATATTCAAACTATCAGTGTTTTGGGAAATATTACTTCCACGTGCGTGTTGGTATGGAATGTTACTTCCACTTTTGGGTTGATGGGAAATGTTACTTCCACATGTGTGTTGAGGAAAATGTCACATCCACACGAGTGTTGATGGGGAATGCTACTTCCACATGAATGTTGAGGAAAATGTCACATCCACATGAGTGTTTATGGGGAATGTTACTTCCGCATGCATTTTTGTGGGTAATGTTACTTCCGCATGCGTCTTTCTGGGGAACGTTACTTCCGCATGCGTGTTGATGGGGAATGTTACTTCCAAAGGTGTGTTGATGGGAAATGTTACTTACAAATGCGTGTTGCTGGTGGATGATACTTCCACATGCGTGTTGATGGGTAATGTTACTTCCACATGAGTGGAAGACTTCCACTGATATTATGTAGATGTAATATTCAAACTATGAGTGTTTTGGGAAATGTTCCTTCCACGTGCGTGTTGGTGTGGAATGTTACTTCCACTTTAGGGTTGATGGGAAATGTGACTTCCACTTTTGGGATATTGGGAAATGTTACTTCCACATGCGTGTGGTAAGAATGTTACATCCACATGCGTGTGTAGGGAATGTTACATCCACATGAGTGTTGCTGGGGAATGTTACTTCCACATGCATGTTGCTGGGGAATGTTACTTCCACATGATTGTTGATGGTGAATGTTACTTCCACGTGCGTGTTGGTGGGAATTTTACTTCCACATGAGTGTTGATGGGGTGTTACTTCCACGTGCGTGTTCAGGGGGAGTGTTACCTCCACATGCCACCAGGAGTGCTTCTGAAGGTCATTTTTTTGTGGTCAACAAACGTGCATTATTTTTCAGTTTCCTACTCGTGTAATTTATTGAAGTTAAATATGTGTTGACTGTGAATATTCCCGTTGTTTTCCTTGCGTGTCCTCCATTCAGTTGTAATGAAATTGCGTCCAACATGCTGCCAACTGCGTTAATTGAATTATTTTCACTCTCTGTGCATCTAGGTGACCAGGACAACTCCGCAGGAATCGATTCCTCGAAGGGCTTCGAGTCAAAGGTCGAATCGGATGCCAGTGACGGCTTGAAGGGGTCAAACGTGGCCTCTGGAGAGGTCATCATGGTGCGCAATGAGATTTGTGCCAACAAGAAGGCAGAAACAAGCTCTGCCGAATTCCACGTTGGCAACAAAGGACCCATCTGCGCAAAACCACAACAGTCGGATGCCGAAAAGGGTTGCGTGGGTGAAGATCAGCTGTCGTTTGCGGTCAATGCGCAGCCTGGTGTATCTGATTGCGATGGGGGGACGAAAGAGGGTTGCGTGGGGGGTTGCGCAGCAGAGGAGTCGTCTTGCGCGGATGGTAGGGCGAAGAAGAGGAGGGTTGAGGAAGTGGGGAGTGACGTTGATGCCAGGAGGGTGGAGAATGAAGCGGTCGGGGACAGGTTACGCAAGAGACGCAAGCGCAAGTCACGCAGGAAGGCTCCGAATGTATCGGTGACTCCCTCTTCTGCATCGTCTTCTGGGGACGAGAGGGAGACGCAACGCAGCAGGCCGCAACAGGGCAGGAGGCAGGGCGGAGAGGATGTGGAGACGTCGGAAGACGAACAGCAGTTCTGCTTACGGTGGAACAACTTCCTCGTGAGTCTTGTTTCCTATTTGCGTCTCTCTTTGGATTCATGCGCAACCTTGCGCACCAATGGATTTGCCGTGTTTCCCGGTGCGAGAGATGTATCTTGATTTATAAGGTCAGAATTAACATTCAATACTTTGATTTGACGGAAAAGGATGGAAGTATTCTGATGTTGACATTTTAAGAGGAATCAAACGAATTGTTACCTTTATTCAAACAATCTCAGCTGTTTTTTCTTGAGAACAAACCTTGGGCGATGAGTTTCTACTAAAAGAGTTACTTATTGATGGTCTGAAACATTTCCGAGATTAATCCCAGAGGTACCTGACCCCGCAGAGGAAACACAAAGAGTTTGGACATAAAAATGTATTAATTTTTCAACATAATCTCCATCTCAGCTCTATAGAACACTTTTACCAGCGAATTACAATTAGTTTGATACCCTTTTCTTTATATTAAGAACTGTCTAGCTTCTCAAAATAGCCATTGACTGCCACACGACATAACTTCTTCAACGGTACGAAATTCTTTGACCATCTGAGCCATTTTTTTCAAGTTTGCAAATGCAGAAAATAATCCGTAGGGGGCTTAATCTGGTGAATAGGGTTAGCATGAGGTACGAGCAATTTTAAACTTAAATTAATGAATTTGGACTATTGAAATAACGGATTTATGAGCTGGTGCCTTGTCTTGATGGAACAACACTTTCTCCTAGAGCCAAATGCGGACGCTTTCGCTTGATTTCTTCGCTTAAAACGTTGCAATAAGTTTGCATAATACTCGCCGTTGATAGTCTTTCCTTTTTCTAGATAGTAGTCGATGAAAATAATCCCACGCACATCCCAAAAAACCTGACGCCATGACCTTGCCTGCAGATAAAACGGTCTTTGCCTTCTTTGGAGCCAGTTTTCCCTTTTGAATCCATTGTTTTGATTGTTCTTCTGTCTCGGGCGTGCAGTAATGGACCCATGTTTCATCTTTGGTTATTGAAACGGCACAAAAACCCTGCTTTATTGCTGTGAAACTTTGCTGAAGACTCAATTGAAACATCGTCACGGCACTGGTTTTGCTCGAGTCTGAGCAAACGCGGCACCCATCTTGCACACAGCTTTCTCATGTCCATAATTTTGAGTTTATATGCGATGTTCCGCAGTTTTTGAAATGCCTACCATGTCTGCTAGTCCGTGGACTTTCAGTCAACAATCATCCAGTATCACTTTGTGGATTTTCTTTGCCGTTTCTTTGAGTCGTCATTTCATTTGATCGACCCCAATAGCGATGTTCTCCTACTGTGGCCTCGTTTAAACTCTGCTGCCCAATTGTATAATATTACTGTTGTATAAGCAAAGAAGGAGCAGACTCACTCCCAGAAGAGTAGAATAAACCAGTTCAGCTTCTACTACATTGGCTTGGGGGCAAAGAAGCCTTTCAATTAATAAAAGTATATCGTATCACATGTAGCAAAGACCAATTTTCTCATTGCATTTTCGCAAATTCTTCTGAAAAATTCACTTTTAGATGCCTGCCAAAGAAATACTAAACAAGGTGGCATCTTCAAACTTGAAACATATGCTCTATAGATTGCGTACTTTCTAATAGAGTGATATTTTTCAAATAACTACCGCCATATCTAGGTCTGGCCGGGTATTTCTGGGACCAGCATCGTACCAGAGGAACATTTAATATTTAACACGTATCTAGCGGATGTGGCATTGTCCATGTTTTCTTTTAATCATTCAAATGAATGAAGAACTTATGTTTTTAAAGAGTTCTTTCTAATTATCATTTGCAGACGAACATCACTTCCCAGTTTGGAACCTTGCGCGACGATGAGGACTTTGTGGATGTAACTCTTGCGTGTGGAGGGATGCATGTCAAGGCACACAGGGTTGTGTTGTCCGCTTGCAGTCCGTACTTCAAGAGGATGTTCAAGGTAGGTTCTATTATTTTGGATTGAGGTCATGTTGGGAATCCTTCTTAAATAATGCTCTTTGTGGTTTAATTTGATTTAAAATATAAACCACAATTCCATGTATGATATCCATTAGACCTAAACTTACACGGTCGCACCCAAAAGTGGTAGGACTGATTTTTTTACAAGAATTTCATTGACGATATACTTACATCGACTTAATAATCTTCAAAGTATGCTCCTTGAGCTGCTACACACTTAGTACAACGTTGCTCCCATTCCCCGTACGCCCGCTGGAAAATTTCTTTGGGGATGCCGTAGATGACCTTTGTCGAAGCCTCTTGAACGGCCTTTATCGAGTCAAAACGTTGTCCTTTGAGCTGTCTTTTCATTAGGGAAATACAGGGTCTGCAATTTCTTCATTGGTTAAGCGTCGGTCTGTGTTCAGCAGTGTCCTCACTCTGTCCACATCCGTGTCGGTTCTTGCCGTCGACGGCCATCCGGAGTGGTGGTCGTCTTCATGTAAATCTACATTTCATTTGAACTGCAGTTTCATGTAAACCTCCATTTCATGTAAACTTCAGTTTCATGTAAATCTCCATTTAATGTAAACCTCCACTTCAAGTAAATCTCCATTTCATGTAAACCTCCATTTCATGTAAACCTCAGTTTCATGTCAATCTCCATTTCAAGTAAATCTCCATTTCAAGTAAATCTCCATTTCAAGTAAATCTCCATTTCATGTAAACTTCAGTTTCATGTAAATCTCCATTTAATGTAAACCTCAATTTCATGTAAATCTCCATTTCATGTAAACTTCAGTTTCATGTAAACCTCCATTTCATGTAAATCTCCATTTCATGTAAACCTCCATTTCATGTAAATCTCCATTTAATGTATAATCTCCATTTAACGTAAATCTCCATTTAATGTATAATCTCCATTTCATGTAAACCTCCATTTCATGTAAAGCTCCATTTCATGTAAATCTCCATTTCATGTAAACTTCAGTTTCATGTAAATCTCCATTTTAAGTGAATCTCCATTTCAAGTAAATCTCCATTTCATGTAAACTTCAGTTTCATGTAAACCTCCATTTCATGTAATACCTCCATTTCATGTTCACCTGCCTTTCATGTAAACCTCCATTTAACGTAAATCTCAATTTAATGTATAATCTCCATTTCATGTAAAGCTCCATTTCATGTAAATCTCCATTTCAAGTAAATCTCCATTTCATGTACACTTCAGTTTCATGTAAATCTCCATTTAATGTAAACCTCAATTTCATGTAAATCTCCATTTCATGTAAACTTCAGTTTCATGTAAACCTCCATTTCATGTAAATCTCCATTTCATGTAAACCTCCATTTCATGTAAATCTCCATTTAATGTATAATCTCCATTTAACGTAAATCTCCATTTAATGTATAATCTCCATTTCATGTAAACCTCCATTTCATGTAAATCTCCATTTAATGTAAACCTCAATTTCATGTAAATCTCCATTTCATGTAAACTTCAGTTTCATGTAAACCTCCATTTCATGTAAATCTCCATTTCATGTAAACCTCCATTTCATGTAAATCTCCATTTAATGTATAATCTCCATTTAACGTAAATCTCCATTTAATGTATAATCTCCATTTCATGTAAACCTCCATTTCATGTAAAGCTCCATTTCATGTAAATCTCCATTTCATGTACACTTCAGTTTCATGTAAATCTCCATTCCAAGTGAATCTCCATTTCAAGTAAATATCCATTTCATGTAAACTTCAGTTTCATGTAAACCTCCATTTCATGTAATACCTCCATTTCATGTTCACCTGCCTTTCATGTAAACCTCCATTTAACGTAAATCTCAATTTAATGTATAATCTCCATTTCATGTAAAGCTCCATTTCATGTAAATCTCCATTTCAAGTAAATCTCCATTTCATGTACACTTCAGTTTCATGTAAATCTCCATTTAATGTAAACCTCAATTTCATGTAAATCTCCATTTCATGTAAACTTCAGTTTCATGTAAACCTCCATTTCATGTAAATCTCCATTTCATGTAAACCTCCATTTCATGTAAATCTCCATTTAATGTATAATCTCCATTTAACGTAAATCTCCATTTAATGTATAATCTCCATTTCATGTAAACCTCCATTTCATGTAAATCTCCATTTAATGTAAACCTCAATTTCATGTAAATCTCCATTTCATGTAAACTTCAGTTTCATGTAAACCTCCATTTCATGTAAATCTCCATTTCATGTAAACCTCCATTTCATGTAAATCTCCATTTAATGTATAATCTCCATTTAACGTAAATCTCCATTTAATGTATAATCTCCATTTCATGTAAACCTCCATTTCATGTAAAGCTCCATTTCATGTAAATCTCCATTTCATGTAAACTTCAGTTTCATGTAAATCTCCATTTTAAGTGAATCTCCATTTCAAGTAAATCTCCATTTCATGTAAACTTCAGTTTCATGTAAACCTCCATTTCATGTAATACCTCCATTTCATGTTCACCTGCCTTTCATGTAAACCTCCATTTAACGTAAATCTCAATTTAATGTATAATCTCCATTTAATGTAAACCTCAATTTCATGTAAATCTCCATTTCATGTAAACTTCAGTTTCATGTAAACCTCCATTTCATGTAAATCTCCATTTCATGTAAACCTCCATTTCATGTAAATCTCCATTTAATGTATAATCTCCATTTAACGTAAATCTCCATTTAATGTATAATCTCCATTTCATGTAAACCTCCATTTCATGTAAATCTCCATTTAATGTAAACCTCAATTTCATGTAAATCTCCATTTCATGTAAACTTCAGTTTCATGTAAACCTCCATTTCATGTAAATCTCCATTTCATGTAAACCTCCATTTCATGTAAATCTCCATTTAATGTATAATCTCCATTTAACGTAAATCTCCATTTAATGTATAATCTCCATTTCATGTAAACCTCCATTTCATGTAAAGCTCCATTTCATGTAAATCTCCATTTCATGTACACTTCAGTTTCATGTAAATCTCCATTCCAAGTGAATCTCCATTTCAAGTAAATATCCATTTCATGTAAACTTCAGTTTCATGTAAACCTCCATTTCATGTAATACCTCCATTTCATGTTCACCTGCCTTTCATGTAAACCTCCATTTAACGTAAATCTCAATTTAATGTATAATCTCCATTTCATGTAAAGCTCCATTTCATGTAAATCTCCATTTCAAGTAAATCTCCATTTCATGTACACTTCAGTTTCATGTAAATCTCCATTTAATGTAAACCTCAATTTCATGTAAATCTCCATTTCATGTAAACTTCAGTTTCATGTAAACCTCCATTTCATGTAAATCTCCATTTCATGTAAACCTCCATTTCATGTAAATCTCCATTTAATGTATAATCTCCATTTAACGTAAATCTCCATTTAATGTATAATCTCCATTTCATGTAAACCTCCATTTCATGTAAATCTCCATTTAATGTAAACCTCAATTTCATGTAAATCTCCATTTCATGTAAACTTCAGTTTCATGTAAACCTCCATTTCATGTAAATCTCCATTTCATGTAAACCTCCATTTCATGTAAATCTCCATTTAATGTATAATCTCCATTTAACGTAAATCTCCATTTAATGTATAATCTCCATTTCATGTAAACCTCCATTTCATGTAAAGCTCCATTTCATGTAAATCTCCATTTCATGTACACTTCAGTTTCATGTAAATCTCCATTCCAAGTGAATCTCCATTTCAAGTAAATATCCATTTCATGTAAACTTCAGTTTCATGTAAACCTCCATTTCATGTAATACCTCCATTTCATGTTCACCTGCCTTTCATGTAAACCTCCATTTAACGTAAATCTCAATTTAATGTATAATCTCCATTTCATGTAAAGCTCCATTTCATGTAAATCTCCATTTCAAGTAAATCTCCATTTCATGTACACTTCAGTTTCATGTAAATCTCCATTTCAAGTGAATCTCCATTTCAAGTAAATCTCCATTTCATGTAAACTTCAGTTTCATGTAAACCTCCATTTCATGTAATACCTCCATTTCATGTTCACCTGCATTTCATGTAAACCTCCATTTAATGCATAAACTTAATTTCAAGTAAGCCTCCATTTCATGTATAACCATCATTTCATGCATAAGCTTTTGTGTACGAAAAGTATCCGACCTGCGTGTTTTGTTTAATTATTTTATTTCATTGCGGGGGTGTTGCGCATTGCTCAATTTAAATCTCTAAATATGTCTATGCCTTAAAGCCCAAAACATCCGTAACTCTCAAAGACATTCATTATCCCCAAATTGTTTCTTAACTCTTAACTTAATGTTATTCTCAATTCCGACTTAATTACACTGCAACTTCTCACTGATCATCAATTCAACTCAGGAATGCTATGAACTTCAGTTTAAACGCAAATGGAAAAGCGTACGAGTATTGCCCTGAGTGTAATAATTGTAATCTCTCTCTCTCTCTTTGTGGTCAAGAGCGTCCCGTACTGCCAGCACCCCGTGGTGTTCCTCGAGGGCATCCACCCCTCGCACCTCCTCTCCCTCCTCGCTTTCATGTACTGCGGGGAAGTGGGCGTGGGACGGGGGCAGCTCCCGGCACTCCTATCTGCGGCACACGCCCTCCAGATACGTGGCCTCACGGAGATGGGGTCGACGGCCGGCGGGGGGAGTGCCCGGAGCGGAGAGGAAGGTGACGAAGATGAGGAGAAGGTGGTACTGTCGGCCAGGAAGCAGGCGTTGGCCGTCGAGAGGGTCCTTAAGGACATCGGGTGAGTCCTAGTACTATGTATCGTGTATATACAGGGTTCGTCCGGAAAATAAGTGTACTGAGCTCAGGAAAAAAAAAATTTATTACACTTTTACATATCTTAAGCTAATATTCCTCAAAATAGGACCCTTGTGAGTCGATACACTTGTTCCAGCGGCGTTCCCATTCCTGGAACGCTCCCGCCAAGGCATCATCGGGAACCTCTCGAAGACACGTCGTCACGGCCTCTTTGACGGCGTCCAAAGTCCCGTATCGCGTTCCTTTCAAACTCCTCTTTATCTTCGGGAACAGATAGAAGTCCGGTGGTGCCAAGTCCGGGCTGTAGGGCGGGTGCGGCAGCGTTGCCACGCCGTGCTTGGCCAAGAAGTCCGACACGACAAGCGCGGTGTGAGACGGCGCATTGCCGTGATGCAGCCACCAGATGTAATTGCTCCCTAATAATCTCGTGCACTATTGTTTTTGGCACATTACACTGCTCTGCTATCATCCGAACACTAAGACGACGATCAGAGTTCAGTCCATCGCGAACTTTTCGCACATTTTCGTCGGTGAGTATCGTTGATGGGCGTCCAGGCCGTGGTTCGTCGTCGACCTCTTCTCTGCCCTCCACGAACATCTTGTGCCACCGAAAGATCATGTTTCTGGACATGGCTGACTCCCCGTAAGCCTGGTTAATCATACCGACAGTTTCGGTAGACAATTTCCCAAGCTTTACCGCAAATTTGATGGAATAACGCTGCTCCAAAAACTTCGGCATCGCGTTCCGTGACGTGGGTCGAGCGTGGAGGTTCGCGTTAAAAGAGCTCCTCACTACACCACAGCTCAGAGCCGACTGCCTTTTTCAGCGTCGCTTGCCAACATACCCCCCTCCAATCGCAGCCCGTCAGAGCGGTGCTGGGCGCGCCTGGAGCGGCGGGAAAAAATCAGTAGTCAGTACACTTATTTTCCGGACGAACCCTGTATACTACCCTCTGGTCAATAAATGCACGTGAACTGAGGCAATACTTAATATTTCCTTTAATTTAGTCTGTACATAGATGATTGTGTTGATCTTCCTTCTTCAGAGTACTCTCCGTTCATAGTGGGCCATGCCTTCTTCGTATACAGGGTCGCACCCAAAAGTGGTAGGACTGATTTTCTCTGGTGCGAACGGAGCGGTGGAGGGGTGTCTACCTGGCAGGGTAAGGTGGAGGGGCCTCTTAGCAACAGACCGACACCAACCTCAGTCACCTGTGAGAATTTTCGGCACCATCTTGGCGCACACCTTGCGCATGGCCAAATCCTGTGAAATAATGCGTTGGACGTTGGATGCAGACAGACCCAACTGGTCTGCAATTTTTTCTGGACTGGTTAAGCGTCGGTCTGTGTTCAGCAGTGTCCTCACTCTGTCCACATTCGTGTCGGTTCTTGCCGTCCGGAGCGATGGTCGTCTTCAACGAGCTCCCTACCCTCTTAAAACAACTTGTGCCATTCAAATACTGTGGAACGGCTTAAGGCAGTGTCCCCATAAGCCTGCTTGATCATATCGAGGGTCTCAGTTGCCGTCTTCCCGAGTTTCGCACAAAACTTCACGGAATAACATTGCTCTAAATTCAGATTCATTTTGTTTTTCGACGCGGACAAAGAACTTGCTTCACTAAAAACGGTGTCCTCACTCAACGACAGCCCGCAGGCGACTGAGGTTGGTGTCAGTCTGTTGCTAAGAGCCCCCTCCACCTTACCCTGCCAGGCAGACCCCCCTCCACCGCTCCGTTCGCGCCAGAGAAAATCAGTCCTACCACTTTTGGGTGCCTCCCTGTATGCCCCCAATTATCACATTTTTTGTTGCATTTTAATTGGGAATATACGATTAAAAGTCGCAAAGGGGGAGAGATCTATTTTAAGAATAATAAGGAGGAGGATCGTGATGAAAGGATCAAAGGTGATTGAATTCTTTAATACCAGAAACAACAGTGAACAATGACAATGCTCTCTGAATGTGTTACAAAGTGCGTTGATTGTGTCATTGGTGCGAAGGTTACATATCCATCATGTTCAGTTAATATATTAGTGTTTGCACTGTTGAGTTTCCTAAGTTCAGTTCACTATTCACGGTATCAGAGTAGTGGGGACGTAAGGAGAAGAATTGCGCAATTGGGCAAAGAGGCTTTCACAGACAAGGAGGAGGGAGTTAAGATGAGAGGGACGTTGAGTGAGGATGTTAAGAAAAGACTTTGATATTGGAGCGTAGCTATGTGTGTGGCTATGGAAACGTGCTCATTGAAGCAGGAGGATAGACGTAGACTGGAGGCTATTGTAGATATGTGGGTGTGTGGGATGAAGAATGGAGAAGGATGAAATGGACAGAGTAGAAACCAAATGAGGAAGTACTTGGTATGGTGTGAGGCGAAGAGAGGGTTTGTTGGGAGATATTACTGAGGAGGCAGGAAAAGTGGATGAAGGGGGTATTGATTGGCAATAGTGGGATGTTGAAGAAGACTGTAATAGAGGGGAGAATGTTAGGCAAACGAGGAAAGGGAAGGAACAGGATAGGGATGTTGGACGGGATGAAGGGAGGAAGAAAGTACTCAGAGATGAAGAGGTACCTGATGTAGAGTAGGTTGTTGTGTTTTGATAGGGGTCACAAATTATTTAATTAGTAATTATGTCCATCCGAAAACGTACCTTAACCGGTAGATTACCTAATAATAATTGAGTTAATATCATTCGGATCACAGTTATTATAATGACTGATCTGATTAATGGTTTCTGGCGTAACTTTATGGAACCGATTCATTATAAATAAATGAAAGGACAGACTTTGTAGTTCCACACGAAAATTTTCATGTGGAACTAAAAAGTCAGTCCTTTCATTTATTTATAACGACTGATCTGATCAGTTAGGAAGGACAATGGACCATTGCACACGCGATCAATGTTGTATCAACGTCAAACACAGGAGATGGATCTTAGAAGGTCTTAGAAAAAGGCCTTGCATCATCTATGGCTACCTTGTCTAATGTTAGGCATCTTTTTTATAGGCTTAATCGACTTAGAAAACGGGTGTTATCTTCCTGTCAGAGAATTATCACTGTCCAATTAGATGTCGGTACATTTCAATTTAATTTCTTACGATAACTATCACCACAGCACTTTATCATTAAAAACATGATATCTTTATTAGTTGCTGCGTTGATTCCGTTCTCAATTTCCGTTTATTCAACGACAAATGCTGAAAACATAAGGACAACAGAAACGAACTGACTTATAATTGGCCTAACTATATGCTCACAGCTGGACAATCCGCTAAGAGCACAGAGACAGCTCGTCATTGGGTCTCAGGAGGCAACTATCATCTAGCTAGTGGCTGGGGGGGGTCATGACCTCTCAGATGGCACCAGTTGGCATGGATTTATTAGGCACAGACTGCGTATTTGTTCCCTGCATGGCCGTCACATTCGGGAATGAGGAAAGTGATTGTCGCCTTCCTTTCCTCCCCACTTTCTAGTTTCTCGGAGATGGGAGGGACCTCTGCACGTAGTGACGGCTGCACCATGGGCCTACCCAAGGCCGCAGTGCCAAGAGGTGGTGATAGGACATCAGTAGCGCCAAGGCAGAGGTCGTCCGAGGTCAAAGCGGCCGGAACACACGACGGAACTGGTCTTGCAAACGGACTGGGAGAGGTGAGCTCTGCCGTGCGGTTGTGCCGTGGTATTTCAGCCTGCCAACCTATCAAAACTTTATGTTTGACTGGTAAAATCCATTCCATGAATATAAACTGGAGAAGGCAGGGAATATTATACTGCCCCGGAGAATCTGTGTCTTTGTCTAGAGTTGTTGAATTCCAGGACTTTTTCTGGAACTGGAAATGGCAGACTGGAGTACGAGGGCATTTGGAAAAGTAAGGTCCCCTATTTTGTTTTCATGAAAAATCAGATTTATTCTCAGCTTTGCGTACATCATATGGAAAGTATGAGCATTTAGCTGTTTATCTAGATAGTCGCCTTGAGGATCAATCACTTTTTTCATCTCCTTGTAAGCAGCTTTCTAATACTGTCATCGTACCTTTCTCCTGCCGCGTTGCAAAGCTAACTATGATGACTGCTTCTCCAATATAATATATCCATCCTACCATTTACTGGGAAGTGTACGGTGAGAAGTGTATTATGGACATCAAAAACGTGCATCGGAAGTGGTGCTGGGAGAGTTTGATGGCCAGGAAAACGTCCTACGATGAGCAGTGGTCAATGGGGCAGCTGTCGGAGTTTGCCATTGGAATATCAACAACGGTGGCTCCAATTGACGAGATATTGCGATATAACCAGAGGGATTTGACCCTTCATTTAGATAAAGGAAGGCCTTAGAATGAATGAATAGAGAGTGGAGCTACTTCTCCGTGCTGCAGAATATTGTGTGTCTTGAGGTCAATTAAGTTACAAACAAGGTGTCTCTGTCTCTCCTCACTTAAAGGAGGAGTGTGTTTGTGCATATCATGGCAATGCACATGTCTTCACATTAAACGATGACCACCCCCTTACTCAATGGATTCGGCTGATGGGATATCATCCATCGACCACCCTCTTAACAGCCCAGAGGACGTTGCCACCCCACAGAGACTACCACTCGTTTCCCACTCTCAAGTAAACACCTTAGGAGGACAGAAATTCAAGTCAGACGAGGAAAAGTGCAAGAAGAAGTCGTCTGACAGGAGGAAGGTACGATGCTGGTATGAATTGAAAGATGCTTACAAGGATGCAAAAAGTGATTGAACGTCAAGGCGACCTTGTAGAAAAACAGCTAAAAGCTCAACCTTTCAAACTAAGTACGCAAAGTTGAGAGAATAAATTTGATTTTTCATGAAAAACAAATAGGAGACCTTGCATTTCAGATCACCCATGCATATATATATATATATATATATATATATATATATATATATATATATATATACACACACACACGAGGGTCATCCGGAAAGTAGTACCCGTTCGTGAAATAAAGACACAAAAGTAAATATTAACAAACATAAAAAATTTTATTTGAAAGAGGATACTTTAAACTACTTCTCAACATAATCTCCAAGCAAATTAAGGCATTTGTCATAACGTGTGACAAGTTTCTGTATTCCTGCTGCATAGTCCTTCACCGCCAGCTCATTGAGATACGCGAGGGACCCATCTTGCACAAATTTTTGCATAATGCAGATGGTGTTTAACAATTTCATGAACAATTGTTCGAGAAACATTGGGAAAATGCTCACAGATGTCATCAATTTTGACGCGCCGATCGTTCCTCACGAATTCGTCAACTGAGCTCACCAGTTGGTCTGTAATGACAGACGGTCTCCCCGAACGCTCATCGTCGTGTGTGTTCCCCCTCCCCATGTTGAAGTTGCGACACCACCGCCGAACAGACGACTCGTCCATTACATTGTCTCCATACACCTCCTTTAATTGGCGATGAATATCACATGGGCGAACGTTTCTTGCATTGAGGAATTTAATCACTGCCCTCACTTCACAACTGGCGGCGTTCTCAATTTTTTTAAACATTGTAAACAATCACAGAAACAACACAGGCAATGCTAGCGTCACGCAACTTGGCTCAGAGAAGGCAGACAAGCCACTGAAGCTATCTGACCTCGTCCAGCGGCTACTCGCGTCGTCAGCACTTCATGCGGCACGAACGGGTACTACTTTCCGGATGACCCTCGTATATATTGAGCTGAAAGATTCAGGGCTTTAAATCAGAGCTGAATAATCCTATGAATTCATTTCGGCATGGAAAGGTCAGGGAATTAATTTTAATAAGTCAGGGAATCATAATTTAACTGGAAAATTCCCAGAACTAAGATTTAAGTGGAACATTCATGGAACTAAGACTTTACTGGAATATTCATGGGATTAATATTTTACTGGAAAGTTCATGGAATTGACATTTAACTGGAAAAATTCCAGGGACTAAGATTTAACTGGATATTTTCCAGAAATAAGAACTAACTGGAAAATTCATGGAACTAATATTCTACTGGATAATTTCAAGAATGAAAATGTAACTGGAACATTCATGGAATTAAGATTTTAACTGGAAAATTCCTGGAACTAACATTCAATTGGAAAATTGCTGGAACTAAGACTTTACTGGAATATTCATGGGATTAATATTTTACTGGAAAGTTCATGGAATTAACATTTAACTGGAAAAATTCCAGGGACTAAGATTTAACTGGAAATTTTCCAGAACTAAGAACTAATTAGAAATTTCATGGAACTGATATTCTGCTGGATAATTTGAAGAATGAAAATGTAACTGGAACATTCATGGAATTAAGATTAAACTAAAAAATTCCAGAAACTATTATTTTATTGGAAAATTCATTGAATCAAGATTTATTTGGAAAAATTTCAGGAACTAAGATGTAAACGGAAATTTCCTGGAAATAATATTCAACAGGAAAAATCAAAGAACTGATATTTTATTGGAAAATTCATAGATTTAAAATTTATGCAAAATTCCGGGAAATAAAATTAAACTGGCAAAATTCAGGAACTAATATTTAATTGTAAATGTCAGGGAATTTAACTGGAGATTCCTGGGAATAAGATTTTCCAGAGATAATTCCAGGAACTGAGATTAAATTGGGAAATAGATGGAATTGAGAAAAAAACTGGAAAATTCCAGGAAATAATATTCAACTGGAAAATTCACAGAACTGATATTTTATTAGAAAATTCATAGATTTAACATTTATAGAAAATTCCTGGAAATAAAATTATACTGGAAAAATCCAGGAACTAATATTTATTTTTAAATGTCAGGGAATTTAACTGGAAATTCCTGGAAATAAGATTTACCAGGGAAAATTCCAGGAACTAAGATAAAATTGGGAAATAGATGGAATTGAGAAAAAAACTGGAAAATTCCAGGAAATAATATTCACCTGTAAATGTCATGGAACTACAATATAACAGGAGATTACTGGAAATAATATTAACTGGAAAATTCCAGGAACTAAGATTAAATTGGGAATTAGGTGAAATTGATATTAAACTGAAAAATTCCAGGAGCTAAGATTAAATTGGTAATTTCCAGGAAATAAGATTTAACTGGAAAATTTCCAAGAAATTATGTCTAATTGGAATATTTAACTGGAAAATCCAGGGAACTACTATTTAATTAGAAATTGCTGGAATTAAGATTAACTGTAACATTCCAGAAACTAATATATGACTGGGAAAGTAAGAG
Organism: Hetaerina americana; assembly: GCF_022747635.1. Taxonomy (NCBI): domain Eukaryota; kingdom Metazoa; phylum Arthropoda; class Insecta; order Odonata; family Calopterygidae; genus Hetaerina; species Hetaerina americana. The sequence goes on from NW_027286721.1 coordinate 423,061, forward strand.
GAATTAATATTATTTAAATTATCTATTTTGTGCATAAAAATACCTTCAAAATCAATGAAATCGAAGCAGATTTGTATGGAAAAATTGGTCCATCTTATTCCAATAGTCAAGCAATATTATAACTTGATTCGATGTTTGCATTTCTTCCTCTTTTTCCGGCACATCAATACCCCGGCATCAGCACCAAGCAGGCGGGAACTGCATAGATGGTGCCGTGCCCGGTTCAATTGCACCGGAGATGAACGGTGTGGATGAAAGGTTGGAATCCCGACGATGTGTAGAGAGGCGAACCTGGCCAAACACAGAAAGGAAGCACCATTTGGCGCCATCCTCACAGCGATTGGTGCCGGTGGGGGCCGAGTCTGATGTACCATTGACGGCACAGTGCAGTAGGAAGGGCCACCGCGATGCCAATAACCTTTTAAACTGTGGTATCATCCGGGAGGAAGCCGTGACGAGAGGTAAGTGGGACTTTACTTAAAAATGCCAATGACATCAGTGTCAAATCTATTAACTTTAATATGAGGGGTAGTCTGATAACTAACGCCCACATGCTTGTAGGTTAATGTATGTAAAACGAGCTTCAGAGCGAGAATGTTACTTCCACATGCCACATAGTTGCATGTGGAAGTAACATTCCCCTTAAAGAAGAGCACTTCAAGAGTTATTGCCATGGGGTAGGCTGAAAACTAAAGCAGGTACTAAAGGTGTGGTAGTGTTGATATATAACTGCTTATTCAGACTTTGTTGAGACGATGGAAATGAGAGCACTGCTTTGTAATCATTTTGGTTTCTCTTGCCACAGTCCATCCTATCCAATCATTTGCGCCCTGTGTATTGGAACACATTGTCAGCAGTTCTCTGTGAGTTAGAACTTTGGTTTTCTTCTGCCTTTAGATTGTAAGCACATTGCCGCAGTCTCAAGGAAAGGGGAAAAGTCCCAATTTTTGACTCAGGTGAGATCAGCCTTTTTCTACAAAATCGAACTATGCAGAGGCTGACCAAAAAAACAATTTGCAATTCACTGGTTTTTCTTTATTTATTTATAATTTTTTCTACATGTCTTTCTGATTCTTTATTATATTTAATTGTTGTAGTTTTATCGAAAAATGTTTTAAAAATAATATTAGTATTGTGTATAAAAAATAGAAATATTATTGCTAACAAAAAAATATTCTTCAAAATTTATAATACTGTAATAATTACATTTATTTTTGTCAGATGATCTAAATGTATCAGATCATTAATAACTACAATATTTTATTTTAAAATAAAAAAAACTCCATATGGATATCTAAAGAAATAACTTCATAATGTTTTCTTTTTTCCATAAGGTGATACATTTTCTTAAATTACCCTTCGTACTTCTCACTAAGTACCCCTGGAATCCCCACTGCACTAAGAGAGGGTTAATCAGTTTTTTGTGTTGAATTCATTGATTTTTGTAGCTGTTTCTCTAGGGATAAGTACATTTATGACTCTGTTATAACTGTTACGAGGTGTTTTAATGGCAAGACACGTGGGTTTGATTAATTCCACCTCTCTCGTTGACCTCCCACAGTCAACTCACACCGTCCAGAGAGTTTATTGATGTGCAACATGGCCGCAAGCCTTGTTGACGTGCGTATGGGGTCATCGCCGGTGAGAGACGAGGATGAAGGAAGGGCCGCAAAGGGCCTTACGGACGGAGAACAGTCCAAGAAGAACAACCCTACGCAATCCTCCCCAACTCCAGATGTACGGGTGAATACGTTGATTTAAGATTAAAATCATGAAAAAAAACATTTGTTTTCCATTATAAATGCATCAATTTGAATGTTTTTATAAAATTACACTATAATTAATTGCATGTAAATATTAATTAGTGAAATATTAATGAAATAATGATGAATTTAAATGTTTTTATGGACTAATTTGGGCATTAAACCCCTCGGTGCGGTTCTCGGTACGTGGTACGATGCAGTCGGCAGGTCTAATTTGCGGTTCGACCTATGCCGTACGCCCTGCTCCGCTACCTTGGTTCTGAATTCTTTTCTGTGCCACCACGGAATTTTTTAAATGTATACCGTTACCCCAGGCCTCTTTGATAATGAGTATACTTAATTGTACTGTTTTGACCACGTGAAAAGGTGTTCTTAATGGGAGATTAAATCTATAAAGTACATTAATATGAGATTTAGAGAGTTTCTTGCATCTTTGCTTTGTCCTCAGGTATCTGTTCATCTTTATTGCTTGATATGATCTCCCTATCTATTTACTCAGGAACCATTCTTGTGTCATTCCTTCTTTTTGTTTCGTCATAACAGTTGCGTGGGTAAAACACCTTACCACAGTCCGTAGTCTCAGTTGTTGGATTTCTTTCTTGAGAAAGAGAAGTAAAAATGCCTTGTATATAACCCCAGTAATGATTTCCAAGAGGTATAAGCCTTTATCGAGTGAACATAGTATAGAGAATTAAGTTGAACACCTGGACGGAGAGAGAGAATTGAGTTTTGGATGTGATGGGGCAATTTCTAGTGAGGAAGTTAGCGTCGGGAGGCCCTCCTCCGTTGAGAAGATAATGACTGCCGAACTGCCACAGACAAAATGACCCTCAGAAGGGGGAAGAGGGGAGAAATGTTACTTCCACACGCCACCACTGGGCATGTGGAAGTAACATTCTCCTCAAAGCAGAACACTGCTAGAGTTATTTACATGAGGTAGGCTGAAAACTAATGCACACATGTTTGCAGACCACAGACAAAATGACCTTTGGAAAGGGGAAGAGGGGGAATGCTTCTTCCACACACCACCACTGGGCATGTGGAAGTAACATTCCCCATAAAGTAGAACAATGCAAGAGTTATTTCCACGGGGTACGCTGAAAACTAATTCATATAGGTTTGCAGACCACAGACAAAAAGACCTTCAGAAGAAGGAAGAGATGGGAATGTTACTTCCAAGTGCCAAGTGGTGGCATGTGGAAGTAACATCCCCCAGAAGGTTGAGCACTTGAGCAATTTATATAGGGAAGGCGGACAACTAATGCACACATGTTTGTAGACCAAAAACCAAATGACCTTCTTCAGAAGCACTCCTGGTGGCTGATGGAAGTAACATTCCCCCTCAACACGCTTTTTGACTTCCCTTTCTCAAGAAATGGAAGTAAAATAGCCTTGTATATAACCACCTAATATAATGGTTTCCAAGAGGGATAAGATGCTCTTTTCGAGTGCAGATGGTATAGAGAATTAAGTTGAACACCTGGATGTAGAGAGAGAATTGAGTTTTGGATGTGATGGGGCAATTTCAAGTGAGGAAGTTAGCGTCGGGAGGCCCTCCTTCGTTGAGAAGATAACGACTGCCGAACTGGGAAGAAGCCCAGGCCTCAAATAAGACGTCAGTTGCGCTCCCCACGAAGTAAAAGGGAGGGATACTGTGTGCTGGTGCCAAGACTGCAATTCAGGCTTATATTTAAGAGGATTAATTCAAATTATATCTCACAGAAAACTTGAGCTTAACAGAACAGAGTTTCGAAATGTAAAGGCAATTATATTAGTGAAAACGTATCATATGATGTTAGTTAAATTTTTAATGAATAGAATAAGCAATTAAGACTTGAGGTAAATTTTTCGTTTGATTTAAGAATAAATATTTAAAAAATTATAAATTATTTTCGACAATGCCGCAACAGTGCTGAGATTTAAGAAAAATTAAATACAGCGACCGAAGCATTTAAATACCTACTGGGTCGCACCCAGGACTGATTTTTTTACTAGAATTTTATTAACGATATACTTACATCGACTTAATAATCTTCAAAGTATGCTCCTTGAGCTGCTACACACTTAGTATAACGTTGCTCCCATTCCCCGTTAGGCCCGCTGGAAATTTTCTTTGGGGATGCCGTTGGTGACCCTCGTCAAAGCCTCTTGAACGGCCTTTATCGAGTCAAAACGTCGTCCCTTGAGACCCCCCTCCACTGCTCTGTTCGCGCCAGAGAAAATCGGTCCTACCACTTTTGGGTGCGACCCTGTATACCAGCTTGAGGGGTTTAATTCTGCGTTTGACGTGTTTATAAGAAGCGTGAACAATAGAAACTCCGTCCGGGGCACAGTTAACCCTTTTGGGTTGTACCGCACAGGGTACTGGAATGGAACGGCACGGTTGGGATCCCGGCGACGAAGGGACCCAAGAGACCTCAACCCATTTTGAACCGCGGATTGACCTCGTCATGGGGACGCAACTAATCAAGCCGAAGGAAGAATTTGTGCAGTTTGGGACGGACGGGGAGGACAACATGTCCTTTTCCAACGGAATAGAGGTAAGGTTCATTTGATATGTAATCACACGGGAGACTGGACTCATCCCTGGTTAAAATGAACGGTATTCCTCATCCAAATTGAATTCTTTTAACTCCAAAATAAGCTCTGATATCAAACTGTGTCTTCTACTGGACCTGGGGTACTTAAATACTGATTGATATCTCTCGAAAAATTCATATTTTACCTTGAAAAGTCACTGCTAATCAGTAATTTGAGTCTGTCCTATTGATAAAATGCAATGAATTTGGTCTCTCAAGCATCTAATCCTTATCCAATTGTCGAAATCATTTTCTTTCAGTTGGTCTTTCTTTATTCTCAATATACAAAATTCCTGTAAGCTTAGTTTTATCATAAATCTGAATCTTAGATTTAAATATCTATTTTCAGTATACTTCCAATTTTATGTGAACCTCAATAATTCATATAATTGTTAAGTATTTACCCATCAAATGAGAACTTTTAACTCCAAAAGTCAGCTCTGATATTATACTCTGTTCAATGGCTACTTACGAGTGTTGATATTAATATTTGCAGGCTAATAATTGAAAAAAGGACATTGGTTTATGGTTGAAAATGACATTAATTGTATCTCAGAAGTATTCTCAATGATAATCAATACAGTTTTGCATGCGTTCAACCCAATTTTCATAACCTTTTTCCCTCTCAGATTGAACCACGTATAAAAACAGTTTTTGAAAGCATCAACGGGTTATTCGGGTGCCGAAAAACGTTGTCCATGATGGCATGGGGTGTCACTTACAAATATATTCGGGATACAAAACTTAACTTTGAGACTCTCATCAGTAAGACCTGTAATAGACTGAAGTAAAGATGTTTATATATGTTAAGAAAGCCCAACTTTCTCATTTCAAATGAGTATCGTTTAATACTTCACCAATGCCTTCGTTCAATGTCATTTGAATTATGGTGTATCCGTCGAAATAAACAAGTTATTTGAATCAGTGCTGTCTTTTTTTGATCACAATCAGTACATACACGGTTTCACCCAAAAGTGGTAGGACTGATTTTCTCTGGCGCGAACGGAGCGGTGGAGGGGGGTCTGCCTGGCAGGGTAAGGTGGAGGGGGCTCTTAGCAACAGACCGACACCAACCTCAGTCGCCTGCGAGTTGTTGTTGAGTGAAGCAAGTTTTTAATGAAGCAAGTTTTTTGTCCACGTCGAAAAACAAACTTAATCTGAATTTAGAGCAACGTGTTATTCCGTGAAGTTTTGTGCGAAACTCGGGAAGTCGGCAACTGAGACCCTCGATATGATCAAGCAGGCTTATGGGGACACTGCCTTAAGCCGTTCCACAGTATTTGAGTGGCACAAGTTGTTTAAAGAGGGTAGGGAGCTCGTTGAAGACGACCATCGCTCCGGACGGCAAGAACCGACACGAATGTGGACAGAGTGAGGACACTGCTGAACACAGACTGACGCTTAACCAGTGAAGAAATTGCAGACCAGTTGGGTCTGTCTGCATCCAACGTCCAACGCATTATTTCACAGGATTTGGCCATGCGCAAGGTGCGCGCCAAGATGGTGCCGAAAATTCACACAGAAGTGTCGACCGACATCTCCTGGCCAAACACGGCGTTGCCACGTTGCCGCACCCGCCCTATTCTCCCGATCTGGCACCACCGGACTTCTTCTTCTTCCCCCTGGTGAAAAGACAGCTCAAGGGACGACGTTTTGACTCGATAAAGGCCGTTCAAGAGGCTTCGACGAGGGTCATCAACGGCATCCCCAAAGAAAATATCCAGCGGGCGTACGGGGAATGGGAGCAACGTTGTACTAAGTGTGTAGCAGCTCAAGGAGCATACTTTGAAGATTATTACGTCGATGTAAGTATATCGTCAATGAAATTCTTGTAAAAAAATCAGTCCTACCACTTTTGGGTGCGACCCTGTAAGTCCACTGTAGCTGAGGTACATTTTAATGTCGATTGTGGGACTGCTGTAGCAACTTTATGTGCGTTGGGCTAACGGGGATTTCATCTCGCTCTGTGTTTTTTTGACAGTTTAATTCATTAACTAAACTACCTTTTGCTGTTCTACATGATTGCAATTAACTTGGAAGAGTTTTCTCATGGTTATATTTTATGTTTAGTTGTACAGATCATAAAAATTGAAAGATTTCTTCAAAATGTTTATATTCAAAGTCAATCGAGTGATTTTTTTTTAAATTGTGCATTGTGACGGAAAACTTCGGCACTTACGGTACGTGCCAAAGTCCCACTTGAACAGTGTCCTGACAATGGTACCTAATTCTTCCCGATTGTGGTTTGTCCCCAAAGCCAAAGATGGAGTACCAAGATGTGAGCAGTGCGGAAGAAGGGGAGACATCTTGCGGCATTCCTTTAGTCTCGGTGCCGTCAGGGCCGTCCTTATCGCTGGTTTCCCTCAACGAACCGCCCCAGACGTACCGACCTCACATTCTCGGTAAGTGTAAATCAGCGCCATCTAGGCTGTCCATGGTCTTAATCTCGCTTGATGGAAATGTTTATGTTCCGTTGGTTTTTATTGACATGAATTAACTTTTCAATCAACAAAAACCCTGCCTTTGAATACCTATAAATTTATATATATATATATATATATGTGTATGTATATATATATATATATATATACATATATATATATATATATATATATATATAAATATATATATATATATATATATATATATTTATATGTGTGTATGTATATATATATATATATATATATGTGTATATATATAGCAACCTTTCATACGATGTTAGCAAAGTTTAGAGAATAAATTATATTTCTCATGAAAAATTAAAATAGTAGACCTTACTTTTCATATTGCCCTCCTATAATAAATAAATATATATATATATATATATATATATATATATATATATATATATAAATACACACAGTAACACACGATATAGAAACACAAAAAAAAAGAACACTCACACGTATTTTCTTGATATTTCGACGGAAACAATCCGTCTTCCTCTGAAGATATAGAAGTAATGACTGGTGGAATTGTTGAGGTGAGGGGTGCGAGAGAAAGGGAAGGGGGCCAGGGGAAGGGGAGAACGGGAGGCGAAGGAGGGGTGAAAGGAATGGTTGGGGAGAGGAAAGGGAGAGGGAAGGGGGTGGAATTGACACAAAATCGGAAAATAGAACAAAATGCTCCCCGCAACTATTGCAACATACGAGATTCATGTTTCAACCCACAAAGTATTGATAAAGACCACGTAAGTCAAAACAAAGGCCACGTACACCAAAACTCATTCGGAAAAACACAGTGTCCACCCCCCGATATGCTTTGCTTCCACAAAGTAACAATTTGAGGCCACTCCCATCAGTGAACGACATTGAGGCCCGGATGCTGATAGGCCATACAGATGTAAATGAATGCCATTTCAAGAGTTTATATATATATATAATTTATTGGTATTCAAAGGCAGGTTTTATGTCCATCACCTACTAAACCGACCTTCGGGTTGATTACTGTGTTCATGGTTCATATATATATATGTGTGTGTATCTATATATATTTGTATACATATATGTATATATATATATATATATATATATATATATATATATATACATATACATATACATATATATTAACCATAAACACAGTAATCAAGCCGAAGGTCGGTTTGGTATGGATGATGGTAGAGTTCACCCAGTACTGTAAGCCCTATTTACGGCGTGTGAAAATTCACACATTAGCAGGGTAATAAGGGGGGCCAGTTCCTTTCCCTGTGTCGGTTATGGTTTTCCAGGAAGATCTGGTACTATCCGAAAAATCACTTTAGCTTGGGTGGAGCTGTAGGTGCTCAGAGTGCCTCAACCGGGAATCGAACCCAGGACCCTCCGGTCAGCAGTCCAATGCTCTACCCACTGGACTACCACGATCCAAACATATATATATATATATATATATATATATATATATATATATATATATATATATATATATATATATATATATATATATATATATATATATATATATATACATATATGTATATATATATATATATATATATATATATATATATATATATATATATATATACATATATGTATATATGTATGTATTTATATGTATGAATAATTATATATTTCTATAATTATATATATATACTACCTTGATCAAAAATTTCCCGGAATTTATTCAGAAAATTAAAAATACAAGTTTATTCATCTAAATCTATATTGTCCCCTTCAAAGTAATCCCCATCGACTGCAACACACTTATGCCAGCGCTTGATCCAATCCTCGAAACATTTTTTATATTCGGTTTTCGGTATGTCCATCAGTGCTTCCTGCGATTTTTCCATTACTTCCTCTCGGCTGCTAAAACGCGTTCCCCGTAATGGTTTTTTAACTCGATTGAACAGAAAGAAGTCACAGGGAGCCAAATCAGGTGAATTCGGTAGCTGTTGGATGGTATTTGTTGCATTTTTCGTCAAAAAATTACGAATAATGATAGCACTGTGCGACGGTGCGTTATCATGGTGCAAAATCCACGAGTTTTCTGCCCACATTTCTGGTCTCTTTCGGCGAATTGCTTCACGCAAACGTCTCATAACGCCCAAATAATACTCTTTGTTTACTGTCTGGCCTTCTGGCAAAAATTCATGATGCACTACACCGTTGTAATCCATGAAAACCGTCAGCATTGCCTTCTTTTTTGACTGAAAACGACGTGGTTTTTTTGGTCTCGGCTCATTTGGTGAACGCCATTCACTTGCCTGATGTCTGGATTGCGTGTCGTACTCATAAACCCACGTCTCGTCTCCAGTAATGATCCTTTTGATGAATGTGGGATCGGATTCAGCCTCGCAAATCATGTCTTTTGCGACGTCAACACGGTCTCTTTTTTGCATGAAATTGAGGTCTTTTGGCATGCTACACGACGGAAACCCAAATCATTAACCACAATGTCTTGGGCGGATCCATAGGCAATGTTCAAGTCCTCCGCTATTTCTCTGATGGTTAATTTGCGGTTATTGACCAACATTTCTTTTACTTTATCAATTTTTTCACCGACTTTCGATGTCGATGGTCTGCCACTGCGTTCATCATCTTCGATTGACTCACGACCACTTCTGAACCGCTCGTGCCACTGGTAAACGACCGTTTTTTTTAGAGAATCGTTGCCGAAACACTTTTCCAACATTTCCAACGTCCGTGCGCCACTAAATCCGTTTTTTACGCAAAATTTAATACAAGTTCGTTGTTGCAAATTTAAATCCATTTCTGAAATTGTAAAAAATCGCCAACACACACAGAGATAGATGTACTCTTGGCTACGTAACTTTTGCAAATGTCAAGTTATGACACTAAGATTTAAAGGGAATATCAACAACAGATGTACCAATTTAACAAAAAAAACAGAACTCAAATCGGAACGATGGGAGCGCCACACGGTGGTTATTCCGGGAACTTTTTGATCAAGGTAGTATATACATATATATATACTACCTTGATCAAAAATTTCCCGGAATTTATTCAGAAAATTAAAAATACAAGTTTATTCATCTAAATCTATATTGTCCCCTTCAAAGTAATCCCCATCGACTGCAACACACTTATGCCAGCGCTTGATCCAATCCTCGAAACATTTTTTATATTCGGTTTTCGGTATGTCCATCAGTGCTTCCTGCGATTTTTCCATTACTTCCTCTCGGCTGCTAAAACGCGTTCCCCGTAATGGTTTTTTAACTCGATTGAACAGAAAGAAGTCACAGGGAGCCAAATCAGGTGAATTCGGTGGCTGTTGGATGGTATTTGTTGCATTTTTTGTCAAAAAATTACGAATAATGATAGCACTGTGCTACGGTGCGTTATCATTGGTGCAAAATCCACGAGTTTTCTGCCCACATTTCTGGTCTCTTTCGGCGAATTGCTTCACGCAAACGTCTCATAACGCCCAAATAATACTCTTTGTTTACTGTCTGGCCTTCTGGCAAAAATTCATGATGCACTACACCGTTGTAATCCATGAAAACCGTCAGCATTGCCTTCTTTTTTGACTGAAAACGACGTGGTTTTTTTGGTCTCGGCTCATTTGGTGAACGCCATTCACTTGCCTGATGTCTGGATTGCGTGTCGTACTCATAAACCCACGTCTCGTCTCCAGTAATGATCCTTTTGATGAATGTGGGATCGGATTCAGCCTCGCAAATCATGTCTTTTGCGACGTCAACACGGTCTCTTTTTTGCATGAAATTGAGGTCTTTTGGGTCCAACTTTGCTGCTACACAACGGAAACCCAAATCATTAACCACAATGTCTTGGGCGGATCCATAGGCAATGTTCAAGTCCTCCGCTATTTCTCTGATGGTTAATTTGCGGTTATTGACCAACATTTCTTTTACTTTATCAATTTTTTCACCGACTTTCGATGTCGATGGTCTGCCACTGCGTTCATCATCTTCGATTGACTCACGACCACTTCTGAACCGCTCGTGCCACTGGTAAACGACCGTTTTTTTTAGAGAATCGTTGCCGAAACACTTTTCCAACATTTCCAACGTCCGTGCGCCACTAAATCCGTTTTTTACGCAAAATTTAATACAAGTTCGTTGTTGCAAATGTAAATCCATTTCTGCAATTGTAAAAAATCGCCAACACACACAGAGATAGATGTACTCTTGGCTACGTAACTTTTGCAAATGTCAAGTTATGACACTAAGATTTAAAGGGAATATCAACAACAGATGTACCAATTTAACAAAAAAAACAAAACTCAAATCGGAACGATGGGAGCGCCACACGGTGGTTATTCCGGGAACTTTTTGATCAAGGTAGTATGTATTTCTATTTATATATATACACATATACAAACACAACACACATTATATTATATTTGTTTATTATAGGAGGGCAATATGAAAAGTAAGGTCTACTATTTTCATTTTTCATGAGAAATATAATTTATTCTCTAAACTTTGCGTACATCGTAGGAAAGGTTGTGCATTGAGCTATTTATTTACATAGTCGCCTTGACACTCAATCACTTATTGTATCCTTGTAAGCAGCTTTTCTATTAATACCGGCATCGTACCTTTCTCCTGTCAGACGACTGCTTCTTGCACTTTTCCTCGTCTGACTTGAATTTCTGTCCTCCTAAGGTGTTTACTTGAGAGTGGGAAAGGAGTGGTAGTCTCTGTGGGGGGGCAACGTCCTCTGGGCTGTTAAGAGGGTGGTCGATGGATTATATCCCATCAGCCGAATCCATTGAGTAAGGGGGTGGTCATCGTTTAATGTGAAGACATGTGCATTGCCATGTTATGCACAAACACACTCCTCCTTTAAGTGAGGAGACAGAGACACCTTGTTTGTAACTTAATTGACCTCAAGACAAAATATTCTGCAGCACGGAGAAGTAGCTCCACTCTCTCTCTATTCATTCATTCTAAGGCCTTCCTTTATCTAAATGAAGGGTCAAATCCCTCTGGTTATATCGCAATATCTCGTCGATTGGAGCCACTGTTGTTGATATTCCAATGGCAAACTCGGCAGCTGCCCCATTGACCACTGCTCATCGTAGGACGTTTTCCCGGCCATCAAACTCTCCCAGCACCACTTCCGATGCACGTTTTTGATGTCCATAACACACTTCTCACACCGTAGACTTCCCGTTAAATGGTAGGATGGATATATTATATCGGAGAAGCAGTCGTCATAGTTGGCTTTGCAACGCGGCAGGAGAAAGGTACGATGACAGTATTAAAAAGGTGCTTACAAGGAGATGCAAAAAGTGAGAGTTGAGAGTGCAAAGTTGAGAGTGCATTTGATTTTTCATTAGAAATAAAATTGGAAATTACTTACTTTTCGAATCGTCCTCGTAAATTGTGTGTGTGGCAATGCCCGGCCTCACCAGAGTAATGTATATCTACAATGTATCCCGTATTCAATTTGTATTATGATGGTTTTCTGAAAAGTTTCCAAATATATATATATATATATATATATATGCACGAGTCGGTGGCTGCTTGTAATATATCTGGCCGGAAGACTCTGTGAGATCAGTTTTAGTTCCTATTCCTATTTAAAAGGTAAAGGCCACGTTATGTGAGGACTACTGGACAATATGTTTGATATCCCACGCAGCTAAAGTTGTTCTCAGGATCATAAACAAAAGGATAGAGAGAGTAGGGCAAATGATTAATACTAAGGGGATTATCAGTTTATGGGTTTAGGAAGGAGAGAGGTATGCATGTGATGCCATTGCAGTAATAATGAGATCACTAATCGTAAGAGGAATATATGGAGTACAACCAGGAGACGTATTTGCCTGTTTCGTATGATTATATGAAAAAGCGTTTGATAAAGTGAATTGGGAAAAACTAATTGAGTATTCTGCAGAAAATAGGAATAGATTGGAATAGGGGAAGGAGGCTAATCCGCAACCTGTATATATCTCCGACTGCTATCAGGTGCGAGTGGGGAACGTGGAGTCCGGACGGGCAGTGTTAGGAAGAGGTGTAAGGCATGGGGTGTCCATTATCAATGGTTCTGCTCAACGTATGTGTGGAGGAATAGATTAAAGAAGCATTGTGGGAAGAATTGGAGGTGGGAATGAAATTCTGAGGGGAATTCATTTAAAAAGGGTTGGGTTTGATTGAATGGTAACTTGAAGTAACTGACATTGGTATCTTATGTCAGTAACTGATATCTGTTAGTCATATAATTAACTGATATCGGGATTTTTATGTAAGTAACTGATATCTGTAAGTCATATCAGTTACTGATACAGGTATCTTATGTCAGTAACTGATATCTGTAAGTCATATCAGTAACTGATACAGGTATCTTTAGTCAGTAACTGATATCTGTAAGTCATTTAATTATATTAAGCCTCTTAGTGGGGCGGGCCGATATATATCGGCTTTCGTATCCCTGGTGAAAAGTGCGGCGGGCCGATATATCGGCTCTTGCGAAGGCTATTGTTTAAATCACTGTAAATTATGGTTTTTTCTTTAATAATTTATGGTTTTTGTGCTATCGATAGGTTGAATTCCATAGAATTACTCAACTAATTTTTTAAATTTTTTATTTGCAATTTTAAACGCTTTTCTAAAAGTATTATTCTTGCTATAATTTTAGGTTCAGTTTTGTACATGTCCGGAAGCTCTGCCTAATTGTCAGCTCGTTTCTTGTGTCTGAGTGGTCTTTCCACTATGAAAAGCCACTGAAAGGCTACTAATTAATCTGTGTTCATCTGTAATCTCTTGAATGTGTTCTGGTGTCGTGGTGTTGATATATAACTGCTTATTCAGACTTTGTTGATACGATGGAAATGAGAGCACTGCTTTGTAATCGTTTTGGTTTCTCTTGCCACAGTCCATCCTATCCAATCATTTGCGCCCTGTGTAATGGATTACATTGTCAGCAGTTCTCTGTGAGTTAGAACTTTGGTTTTTTTTCTGCCTTTTAGATTGTAAGCACATTGCCGCAGTCTCAAGGAAAGGGGAAAAGTCCCAATTTATGACTCAGGTGAGATCAGCCTTTTCAACAAAATCGAACTATGCAGAGGCTGACAAAAAAATTTGCAATTCACTGGTTTTTTCTTTATTTATTTATAATATTTTCTGCATGTCTTTTTAATTCTTTTTTATATTTAAATATCGTAGTTTAATTGAAAAATGTATTTAGAAAAATATTAGTATTGTGTCTAAAAATCGAAATATTATTGCTAAAAAAATATTCTTCATATTTATGATACTGTAATAATTACATTTATTTTTTCAGATGATGTAAACGTATAATATCATTATTAACTACAATATTTTACTTTAAAATAAAAAGCACTCCATATGGATATCTAAACAAATAACTTCATAATGTTTTTTTTCCCTAAGGTGATACATTTTCTTAAATTACCCTTTGCACTTCTCACTAAGTAACCCTGGAATCCCCAACGCACTAAGAGAGGGTTAAGTAATAATTAAACCTAATTGTGTGTAATGTAAATATTCCTGGACCACCTTTGGCATGGTTTACAGTACCGTGGTTCAATTGTTGCAGGTTCGCCCATAGTGAGCGCATTGCAATCGAGGCCGACCCCTTCCTCATCTTCATCCCACGTCTACTCCCACTTCCTCCCTCCCATCGGCACCGCGGCACACGGCATGCCTTCCCATGCCGCCTCCTCCTCCCCGGGCGCGGTGGCCGCAATGGGATCCGCCGCGGGTGACAGGAGGGGTGGCGGTGACGGCTCCGGTGGCGGAGGTCATCTCAAGTGGGAGATGCCGCGGCCGTGCCCGGTGTGCCGTCGAATCTACAGCAACAACAGCAACCTCCGCCGGCACCTTCGCACCATCCACGAGGAATATTACGAGGCGCACATGCAGTGACACGCGGAGACGAGTGTTTGAGGACCCAAGGGCCCTGTACCACACCGCACCCCCCTAGTCTGGTATTTCTTGAAGGTTTGGCGGCACGCTTCGTGTTGGGTTGGCATAAAAGAACGAACGATGTGTATATTCGTGTATTCTTAATTTTGTCACTTTCTGTTATTAGTGACAGCGTTCAGTAACTGATATCACAAAGGTAATCTCATCGCAGGACCTGTTATCGGGAACTTATATCAGTAATTGATGTTAATAACTGATATCTAGTCGTAACAGTAACTCATATTGGTAATTCCATTCTATAACTGATATCTGTAAGTTAATTCAGTCAGTAACTGATACCGGTACCTTATATCAGGAACTGATATCTCTAAGTCATATAAGTAACTGATATTGGTATTTTATGTCTGTAATTGATATATGTAAGTGACGTAAATAACTGATATCGCTATCATATATCAATAACTGATATCTGTAAGTCATGTCAGTAACTGATACGGGTATCTCATGTCAGTAACTGATATCTGTTAGTCATATCAATTACTGATACAGTACCTTAAGTAAGTAACTGATATCTGTCAGTCAAATCAGTAACTGATACAGGTATCATATGTCAATAACTGATATCTGTAAGTCATGTTAGTAACTGATACAGGTATCTCATTCAGTAACTGATATCTGTTAGTTATATCAATTACTGATACAGTACCTTATTTAAGTATTTGATATATGTCAGTAAAATTAGTAACTGATATAGGGATCATATGTCAATAACTGATATCTGTAAATCATGTCAGTAACTGATACGGGTATCTCATGTAAGTAACTGATATATTTAGGTCAAATCAATCACTAACTGGTATGGGTATTTTATGTAAGTAACTGATATCTGTAGGTCATATTAGTAACTGATACGGGTATATCATGTCAGTAACTGATATCCTTAGGTCATATCAGTAACCGATACAAGTATCTCATGTCAATAACTGATATCTATAAGTCATGTCAGTAACTGATACTGGTATCTTATGTCAGTAACTGATATCTGTTAGTCATATCAATTACTGATACAGGTATCTTATGTCTGTAACTGATATCTGTTAGTCATATCAGTAACTGATACAGGTACCTTTTGTCAGTAACTCATATGTGTAAGCGATATCAGTAATCGATAGGTTCAACTCATCAGTAAATGATATCAGTATCTCGTGTTAGTAATGGATATCTGTAACAAATATGAGTATCCGATTTCTGTAAGTCAGAACAACAGCTGATGTGGGTAACCTAAGACTGTTACTGATTGCTGTAAGACAGAATAGTAACTGATATTGGTAACTCAGTCAGTAACTGATATCCTTAAGTCAAATGAGTAACTGATATCAGGATCTGATGATATTAATTGATATCTGTGAGTCTTATCAGTAGCTGGCATTGGTATTTTGCATCAGAAATTATATCTGTATCTCGTATTAGCAACTGATATCTGTAAGACATCAGCAACTGATGTAAATACCTATTGCTCAAAACATTAATTGATTTTGGCAACTAAAAATCAAACAGTATTACAGTATACAATTATGTGATATCAAGAAACTAATCAATTATTGAAATCAGTTATTATTTTCAGCAATGGTCAACAGGGACTGATATTAACACCTGATTATAGTCAGTATATCTATAACTGTTTTATTTTAAATTCAATCCAAAGGAGATATCAGTAACTGACGTATGTTTACAATATCTGAAGCTTATATCAGTTACTAATATGAATAATTAATATGAGTTATGAAAATCAGTACCTGATATAATTATTTATATCAGAAACTGATATCAGGTTACTAAAATCAGCATTTGACAGCAGTAACAGATACATTACACTGATGATATAAGTATCTGTCATCTGATTGTGGTATCAGAAACTTCTATTAATGAATATGAACAGTAATTATTAGTTTTCAATGCCTCTAACCTGTGAATGGTAACCGTTAACGGAATTAGTAACTGATAACAGGTCAGGTTATCAGTGACTGGTATCAGTATGGGTATATGAGTGACTGTGATTAGTAACTGATACAAAGAACTTGGAACAAATATCAAGAACTTATTCCGACTGCCCTCTTTTGGTGCTTGTTTGAAGTATGGCAGGGTATTATTGCGTACAGAGTCATCGTCAAGGGTAACTAAACATCTATTACTAACACTGAAGCAATGCCTTGATATTTAAGTTGAGTATTATAGGGTATCGTTAGATTTGGGCTGCAATTATTTGAAATTACCCCGTTCTTTCCGAGCCTTGCGGTATGATTTCCAAAGACAATAGGGTCACTCTGATAGGTTACCATACTGAAGTTCGTAGAATCAGCTGGCAATACCCAGCACCGATGGCAGTTTTGCTATCGGACACTAAAGTCAGCAATGGAGACAGGAATTTTAAATTCATTGTGGTTTACAGTATTTGGTACTAGTCATTGATTAATATTCTGAAATTAGTTGCTGATATTAGTCAGTTCAGTTGCTGATATATATTAATCTTCGATAAGCAATGCTCTTCGGCAAGGTGCGAATTTATAAAAACATTGATTGAGATTTTTAAAATACAGAAACACAAAGGAAGGACATTTGCATATGTAGTTTTGACGTTTCGACGGCCCAGCCATGGTCATCAGAATGAGAATTGACCCTGAGGCACTACACCAACTAAACTGCCTTTCTTGCTATGCCCCTCTGCCCCAAGATCCTAACCCTTCAAATCAGAAGGGAATTCACTCTTTTCTATCCAATTTTGGTCACAAAGAAGGTCTCTCCCCCAAAGATATATCCATTCTTCCTCCACCCAATCCTAAGAACCCCATTTCTAGTATTTGCCAGCCAAAATTCACAAAACCAACAACCCCGGACGCCCTATTGTCTCCAGCATCAACTAACCCACTGAACAAATCTCTGAATTAATAGACCACCACCTTTTCAACCAATAGCCACTTCACTCCCTTCTTACATCAAAGATTCACACCACTTTCTGGAACTTCTACCCTCCCAATCCCAATTCCGCATCACATGACCATTCCCATGGCCACAATAGGCGTTACATCTCTCTACATCTCTCCATTCCCTACAAAGAAGGCTTAGAAGTGCTGAAATATTACCTCTCCCTACGACCAACAACACACACCCCATCCACAGATTTCCTCATCAAACTCAGCCAAATTGTCCTTTGCCAAAGTTCCGCCCGCCTTCTCACCTTGTACCTCAACCGCTCCCTCCAAATTATCCGGTTGAAATCCTTATCAATCTTCTCCTGTCCAAAACATCTAGTCCTTTCCCTAAATCTCTGAACCCGACACCTAATCTCTCCCCGGCCGAAGTAGCCAAGTTTAAATAACTCACACGCAACCCCAACCTAGTCATCACTTCTGCCAACAAAGTTTCGACAGTGGTAGTCCTTAACACTGCAGACTACCTTCAAGAATGCAACAGATTACTCTCCAACACTTCCTCCTATCAACATATTCCTGCTGACCCTAGCCCCGCATTCCAAAAAGAAATAATCGCTTCCCTCCGAGACAATGGCCAAAGGAGAATCTTTCCCCCAGGGACGTCTCCCTTCTTTCCCCTTCCCAAACAACCACACACCCCTCACTTCTACATCCTTCCTAAGATCCACAAACCCAACAACCCAGGCCGCCCTATAGTCTCCCCTCGTAGCTCTCAGACTGAAAGAATTTCCACCTTTGTGGACTACTATCTCCAACCTTTAGTTCACTCCCTACCCTCCTTTATAAAAGATACCTACCACTTCCTCAGTTTGCTCCACTCAACTTCCCTCCCTCCTGATACCCATATTACTATGGCTACTATCGATGTCACCTCCTTATACACATCCATTCCTCACCAAGAAGGCCTTTTCTTCCCTCCGCCACTCCCACTCCAAACGCCCTACCTCCCACATCCCCAGCACTGAATTCCTCATTGATCTTTCCAATTTCATTCTCACTCACGAAACTCCTTTTCTTTCAACAATAACCATTACCTCCAAATAAAGGACTGTGCTATTAGAAGTAGATTCAGCCCTTCACATGCAAACCTCCACCTCGGTGTCCTGGAGGAGGATTTCCTTTCAAATTATCCTCTGAAACCCCTCCTGTGGCTCTGATACATTGACGACATCTTTCTACTCTGGCCACACAGCATAGATTCCCTCTATTCCTTCATCTCCCAACTCAATAATTCCTCATCTCTTTTGTCTTTCACCTCCGCCATTTCATCCTCTCAGATCACCTTCCTCGATGTCAATATTTCCCTTAGAAATAACAAATTCCTGACCTCTGCCCACACTAAACCTACTAATAAGCAGCAATACCTTCATTACAGCAGTTGCCGCCCCTCCCATACCAAGCGCTCCCTCCCTTACTCCCCCTCAAATCCACGGTCACCGCATTTGCAACCATCCCGAAGCCCTTAACAAATACCTCAACAACCTTCATCACTCCCTCATCCAATGAGGATACCCAGATTCTCTCCTCCATAAAAAAATACTGAAACATTCCTACACCCCCAAAGCCTGCCTCTACCACAGACTCCCAACCTCTCTCAATCTGTACTACCTACTGCCCAGGCATTCAGTCCCTCAAATTCATCCTCAAAGACCTGTTCCCAATCCTCAAAAATCACAACACTTCCTCCAACCTTCTTCCCAATTGCCCCTCTGTCACCTTCCTAGCAGATCTCAAATCCACCTAGCCGCTCTCGAAATCCTCTCACACACCCAGAGCCACACCCACTCCATGTCATAGAGAAAGATGTAAAACCTGCCCTATTTTCACCACTCCATCCGTCCATTTAACTCTCTCCCGCCCTTCCCCTATTCCTCTTGCACTTCCAAGAATGTTGTTTATCTTCTGGCCTGTAAACTCTGCCCAGGCTTATACATAGGCCAATGTTCTACACCCCTCAACCTCAGGATAAACAATCATCGCGCTTTGTGCGATCCCTCCACTGCATCTGCAGGTCTCCCTATCCCAAAACATGCTTCCCATCATAACACTCCCTTCAACCAGTGCTTCAGTGCTTCATTTGTAGTGTCCCTGCCCAAATCCCATCCCTCTCCCACCCACTTTTCAACTCCCTCAAACCAATTCCCTACTCTACTTTCACTTCTAGCAATGTAGTTTACCTGCTGAAGTACCAACTTTGCCAATCACCGGGCCTCATTCAAGAGTTCTTCCCTGAATGGAATGCTCCCAATCCCTAAACATGCCTCAGAACACAGCAATCCATTTGATTAATACCACAGTGTATCCATCTTAAAATCCCTCCCACCATCTGACCCTCTACTCCAACTCAAAACAAGAGAGCAGGCATATATATGGCTCCTCAATCCATTGAATTAACCAGGAATTAATATTAGACATTAATTACCCCAATCTTCACATATTTTCATCCTCCCATCCACCCCAACACCTTCCATATTATCCCCACACTTCTGTAAATCCCCCCCCCCTACCAGCTCTTCCCCTTGGAAAACTTTCTCCACCTTCTCCTTCAATTCAGCGTTTCTGGTCCCATCTTTTCCTCAGTTCTTTCTTTCTCTTCCTTGAGAAAGGTGGCGTGGATCACCGAAAATTTGAAACCTAGTGAGTTTCTTTCCTTTTTTTGTGTGTTTCTGTGTTTTTGTCTGTCTTCAATCGTGCTAACTTCATATACATTATTATTCATGTCTGCGAGACTTTCACAAGGTTTTATATATATATATATATAAATATATATATAAATATATATATATATATACACGCATACACATAAATATATATATGTGGGTCGCGGTAGTCCAGTGAGTAGAGTGTTGGACTGCTGACCGGAGGGTCCCGGGTTCGATTCCCGGGCAAGGCACTCTGGGCACCTGCAGCTCCACCCAAGCTATGTGATTTTTCGGGTATCAGATCTTCCTGGGAAACCATAACCGGCACAGGGAAAGGAACTGGCCCCCCTACCTTGATGTGTGAATTTTCACACGCCGTAAATAGGGCTTAGTTCTAGGCGATATCTACCTACCATCACCTACTAAACCGACCTTCGGGTTGATTATTGTGTTTATGGTTTATATATATATATATATATATATATATATATATATATATATATATATATATATATATATATATTTTTTTTTTTTTTTTTTAAAGTAATCTACCGGTTAAGGTAGGTTTTTGGACTGACACAACTACCAAACAAATATTTTATTACTCCTAACAAAACACAAAATCAATCATCCTACTCTATATCAGGTCCCTCTTCATCTCTGAGTACTTCCTTCCTCCCTTCATCCCGTCCAACAACCCTATCCTGTTCCTTCCCTTTCCTCTTTTGCCCAACATTCTACCCTCTATCACAGTCTTCAACATCCCACTGCCGGTCAACACCCCCTTCATCCACTTTTCCTGCCTCCATAGGATTGCTCCCAACAAACCCCTCTCTTCGCCCACCATACCAAGTACTTCCTCATTTGTTTTCTTCTCTGTCCATTTCACCTTCTCCATTCTTCTCCACACCCACATTTCAAAAGCCTCCAATCTACGTCTATCCTCCTGCTTCAATGACCACGTTTCCGCTCCGTACATAGCTACGCTCCATATCAAAGTTTTTACGAGTCTTTTCTTAACATCCTTACTCAAAGTCCCTGTCATCAACTCCCTCCTCCTTGTGAAAGCCTCTTTGCCTAGCGCAATTCTTCTCCTTACGTCCCTACTACTTTGACCGTGTTGGTCCAAAACACTACCGAGATACGTAAACTGTTCTACCTGCTCTAGCTTTTGCCCTCCTATTTTAATGTTAAGCTTGGCCTTTTTCTTTCTAGAAAATCGCATAACCTTTGTTTTATTAATATTGATTCTCATCCCATACCTGTCGCACTGAATTTCCAATTCACTAAGCAATGCTTGCAGCCCCTTGGCTGACTGACAAACTAAAGCTTGGTCATCAGCAAACCTAACTGATTTTACGACTTCCCCGCCCACTTTCATTCCTACCTCGAGTTCTTCCCATGCCTCTTTGATCATTTCTTCTGCGTACAGGTTGAACAGCAACGGTGATAATGGGCAACCCTGCCTTACACCCCTTCCTAACACTGCCCATCCTGACTCCCCGTTTCCCACCCTCACCTGGGCAGTCTGAGACATGTACAGATTGCGGATTAGCCTCCTTTCCCTCCAATCTATTCCTATTTTCTGCAATATACTCATTAGTTTTTCCCAATTTACTCTATCAAACGCTTTTTCGAAATCTACGAAACAGGCAAATACCTCCTGGTTGTGTTCTATATTCCTCTCGATTAATAATCTCATTACTGCAATGGCATCACGCGTACCTCTCCCCTTCCTAAACCCAAACTGATCATCCCCTAAGTAATCATTTGCCCTACTCTCTATCCTTTTGTTTATGATCCTGAGAACAACCTTAGCTGCGTGGGATATCAAACTAATTGTCCTATAGTCCTCACATGACGTGGCCTTTACCTTTTTCGGAATAGGAACTAAAACTGATCTCACAAAGTCTTCCGGCCAGATTCCCTCCTCATAAATACTACGGATCAGCCCATATAGCCTCTTCCTCCCACATTTTCCCAAGCATTTCAAAAGTTCCACGGGAATGTTATCTACCCCCACGGCCTTATTTAGTTTCATCTCCCTTAATGCCCTTTCTATCTCATTGTCTAGTATGCCTGGACCTAAGCTATCTTCCTCTACGTCATGTTCCTTTTCAATGTCTAACTTTGTTGGTCTAAGCTCTTTACTATACAGGTCTTCTACATATTCCTTCCATCTCTCTTGGATCTTTCCTGCGTCAACTATTACCTTACCGGCCTTATCTCTAACTGCTATCGTTGATCTCCCTTTCTTACTTCCCGATAAAGATTTAACTATGCTGTAAAGCGCACCGATTTCCCCCTTCCTCAGCAGACTTTCCATATTCTCGCACTGCGTCTTCCACCATGCTTCCTTTGCTTTATTTGTTGCCCGCCTCAATTTATTGTTCAATTCTTTGTACTTCATTTTGCCTAATTCTGTATTTATATTCTTCCATTTTCGCCGCTCATCCATTTTTGTAATCATCTCATCCGTGATCCATGGTTTACGAGTCCTTTTAGCGTTAACGGTTCCAATAGTGTCTTTTGCCGCTTTATACAACCCTTTTTTGATACATTCCCATTTTTCTTCAATAGTACTTAGCTCTTTACCGTCCTCCATGATTTTCTCTACCGCCTGTTTGTATTCCTTTCTTTTCAACCCATTTAATGCTTCTACATTCCATTTTCTAACTCGCCGCCCCTGCCTTATCTTTTTAAAACGTACGCTACATTTCATAACAACTAAATTGTGGTCTGAGTCCGCATCCGCTCCCGGGAAGCTGTGGGAATTTATCACACTGTTCCTAAACCTGTGTCTAACCAGGATATAATCTAGCTGATATCTTCCCGAGTCACCTGGCATTTTCCATGTATACCTGCGTCTTTTGTGGTGTCTGAACCAAGTGTTGGTGATAACTAACCCCTGTCTCCTGCAGAACTCAACTGCTTTCTCCCCGCGGTCATTCCTCGTGCCTAAACCGTAGTCCCCCACCTCATCACCATCTCTTCCTTCGCCTACTGTCGCATTCCAATCCCCCATCACTATCAAATGTTTCCCTGCAGGAACACATGCAATCATGTCCTCTAACTGATCGTATATCCTATCGACCTCTTCTTCCTTATGGTTGCTCGGTGGCATGTATACCTGGATAATAACTAAGTTCGTCGGTTCTGCTTTTATCTCCACTAGTAGTATTCTATCCGTTACCTGCTCTATGTTGACTACGCTTCTTCCTACCTCTTCATTTAATACTATGGCGACCCCTCGTTGGCTCTCGTCCCCACCGCTGTATATTATTCTATACTTATCACTCCAGTAATCCCCGCTATCTTTCCATCTCACCTCGCATAGACCTAAAATATCTATATTTCCCCTTTCCATCTCTCGCTTAACATTCTCCAATTTCCCCGTCCTCATCATTGTCCTAACATTCCACGTTCCTATTCTAACTAATTTGGTCTTTTTCTCCTGCGTCTTCTGTCCTGCTGCTGCTGGTTTTCCCTTGCAAGGGTTTCGTGGGATGACGACCGCGGAAGCCTTGCCTCCCCCGCTGCCGGGCACGACACACGGCCGATTGGGCCGAGCCCCGTGGTTGCCAGGACTCAAAATATCTCTATTGTCCATCACATTGTTCTTGGGAATGATAATTGAGGTGGTTTCCCGTTGCCTTCCTCAATAGTGTTTTTAACGTGACACCATCACTTACTGGCCGCCCCACTGGGGTCAGACGCCATTGCAGCCGCCTCACTGAGGAACAGACGCTGCGTGGACTACCTTTCGTCTGGCTCCTAACCTTCGACCTATCTGGCATGGGTGACCCTACCAGGAGCAATTTTTATTACTCCCGCCAGTACAGCTCTAGGGGTCATTGGAACGCACAAGCCCTTCCACCACGTCAAGGTTGTAGTCCGGGGAGGGGATATATATATATATATAATTCAAAATCAGACGTACATAGTCTCACACACAACCACATACAGATGAAGTGAGTTGCTGAAATCAGTTTCACTCTACTCAAAACAGTTTTGTTTCCATAACAAGTGAAATCAATGAAGATCTCAGTTGTTCTAATTTGATACTAAATGCAGTATTTGATTCTAGTCTTGAAAGGTGTTACCGAGAACAGTTACCAGAATTATTTCAGTTGAGTCACTTGAAAATGTGAATTATTGATGTCAGTAGTTGAAATATGGTGATTAAATCGGTTACCAGATATTAATATTTTAAATAGATACGTCAAATGCACCATTGAAGTGTTGTCTGACTGAAATCACTCAATGAATTCAGTCTTTGATATGTCTTTCCCTAAGATCAGTTACAGAAAATCTGACTGTCAGGTGTATTTTTTTCGATATTTTTAATTTTCCATAACCTTCGATGTTTTTTTTTACTTTCGATTTTCCAAAATTTGGTATATCTGACCATCAAATATATATTTTTCCTTAAAAATGATGGTTCAGCGGTAAAATTAACAGGAGTTCCACATTATTTTAAGCTTTGTCTTTTTATTTTGTCGCTTAGAAATGTCGAAATTAGACTTAAAGAGCTCTTAATATCGAAATAGAATGTGAGGAAACGTCTAAGTATTATATTTCGTACTTAAAAATATTTTGCCGGTCGTTAGGTCTTTGTTATTCATCGCAACCAGATCAATAAAAGTGAATTTTTATTATTTTTATAATAATATTATTATTTATTGTATATTAATTTATGGCGAGAGTTGTTGGGAAAACCTAGGAAATGTTTTCCTATTAGTTTCACCTATTACTGAAAAAGTTCGCATAAACATGGCGTCTACGCGTCTCTCGATTTTCGATGTTTTTTTGTTTGTTTTTTTTGCGATGTTTTCTTCTAGTCAGAGCATTGTCGTCATGTAGACATCTGTCAGTACTTTCTTACGATAACTTTTACCACCGTACTTCACCAAAAAACTCCTGATGTTGATTCGCTGCTCCGTGATTTGGTCAATTCCTATTTATTCAACGACAAACAGTAAAAAACTAGGACAACAGAAAGTAACTAACTCATAACTGGCACCAAAATACACACAGCTCGCTCGATCCGCTACGCACAAACACATCTAATTGGGTCTCATACAACTACATGCCTCTACGAGGGCGGTTCAATAAGTACCCGTGTTTGACGACAAAGGGTGTTTTCCTGAGGGAAGTTTATGTTATCACCGTGTGCTGCCATCTATCAAACGAAGGTGAAACAAAACATTTCAGACTGATTTAAATAGGTTAGTTTGGATTATGGCAGCCATTCGAGTGTAAGACGTGTTTTTCGTGATTTTTTCGCTTGAAGATGGAAAAAGAGAGCAGTATCTTTCGGTAGTTTGCTATTTTTGTTTTGTTTTTGGATGGGAAGAAATGCGAGGAGATGAGAGCAAAGTTGGATGCTGTTGGATGGGGACACTTCACTTTGCCATCTATGACCACAGTTAGATATTGGTTCAATGAATTTAAACGTGGACGTGGATCTGTTTTTGATGAGGAGCGACCAGGACGCCAGATGGCAGACGTGGTTATACCGAGGAAATCATTCAAAAAGTCCACGCCATGATTCTCGCTGATCGAAGAACGAAAGTGCGCGAAATAGCAGAGGCCGTGGGTGTGTCGACCGGAATAGGCAATTAATATTTTATTACATGATAAGTTGGCAAAATGAGAAAATTGTCGGCCCGATGGGTGTTGCAATTGCTCACGGTGGATAACCGGAGTTGTAACCGCCAAACTGCATGAGCTATGTTATGAATTGCTGCCGCACCCCCCGTATTCACCCGATCTGGCTCCCTTTGACTTTTTCTTATTCCATAACATGAAGAAATGGCTCGCGGGAACAAAATTTAGCTCAAACGAGGAAGTTATCGCCAAGACATAGGCGTATTCTGGAGAGAGAGTTCGACAAATCTTATTTTTTGGAGGGTTTAAAAAAATGGCTGGAACGTTGGGAGAAGTGTATCTTTCTAAAAAGGGGACTATGTTGAAAAAAAAATATTTTTGAAAAAATGGTTTTTTCATTTCTAACACGGGTACTTATTGAACAGCCCTCGTATCTAGTAGGCGGGGGCCGCCAGGTTGAATCAGTATTTATTCCAACGCTAACGGATGTAGGCTTTTAATATAAAGACTGATTATAAAATTTAAATTTTATTTATTTAAAAATCCAATAATTTTAAGTCTTAACTTATTAGTCTGAATGTTTGAAGTATTAATGTGCTA
Source organism: Hetaerina americana (assembly GCF_022747635.1). Lineage (NCBI taxonomy): Eukaryota > Metazoa > Arthropoda > Insecta > Odonata > Calopterygidae > Hetaerina > Hetaerina americana. Next base: position 449,563 of record NW_027286721.1, read on the forward strand.
GGAGTTTATTTGACTTCATTTTTGGAAGTTTATCTCATCAACATTAGACCTAATACTTTTGACGTGTAGTGTCTTCAGTTACCTGAATTGTTCTTCATATGCCATCCCGAATAAATAAACCCTACGAGTCGGATTCCTTAAAGAGTGAGTGGTTGCACCCAGAGGTACTTGCCTCGGATGTTATTGTTTCCTAGGTGTTTAGGGTTAAGATTTACATACAGTTAACTGTTGTCAAATTAAAAAGGAATCTATCGAAGACTTTGAAAAGGATTTTGCTGCCAAGCATTCAAGAAAAACTGAGCAGAGCATTTGCCTCATATATATATATATATATATATATATATATATATATATATATATATATATATATATTCCTCACATATATATATATATTTTATTTATATATATATATATATATATATTTTATATATATATATGAGGAATGAGAATGTGTAAGCTCCAAAATAAGTCGTTAATGAAGCCAAAGTATGAAAAATAAAATTCTCTTTAAAATCCTCCTAGTGTTAATTTGTGAATAATAATAATAATGTTTAATGAAACACTTGTAAGCCAGATCGTTTCGTGTCATCGATATTTTTTGGTGGCCGACGTGTGGTTTTAGACTGTTACTGTTTGTTGTTTTTGAATTCCTATCTGAAGAACTCGCAAATAAAAATTAAATATTTGAGCCAAACTGATTGTTTATTTTCCCATTAATGTTAACGTGAATCAACAACTATATATATAGAGTGATAGGGCTGAGAATACTGATAGAACTCTACCATCACTTGCCAAATCTTCTTTCTTAGATCTTTGGGTCGCCAGGCAAAACTGAACCATAACATTCAAATTGAAGTCGAGATAAAAGAGAGATTCTGACTATGCAGCTCTGATGTCCACCATTCTGATAAAGAGAGGACTTTGGCGATTGTTTCTGCTTTGAAAACTGGTGTAGAGACGCTGGGATAAGTATGAGAGTTCGCAAAGGAGAATATGCACTTGCTAACACCTCCTCATTACTTTGTTAGGGATGACATTATTCCCAATTTCTGCAAGATTTGCAAGAAGAACCTTCCAGTTTTGGAATTCCATTGCTTGCCACTGGAGAAGTAAACCTTTTCTCGACTGTAGAAACTCTCTTCACACAACAATTAAATTCTTTCATCAAATTACGAGTGATTATTACAAAAGCTTGACTCACTCCACGATTTTTCCATTATGTCTCTGGGGCTAGGCCATTACGAGTTTGGAATATGGTATTTCAATGTAGCAACTCATTTAGAAATAATTAAGGAATAAATACACTTCGTACAAAAATATTCATTTATTGTAAAAACTTTTGGTTTTTTTTTCAAATCATTTAAACAGCTATGTACACCACAGTCGTAACAAGAAATCACACTACATACATATGAATTAATTTGAATACAAAAATATTATTCATATGACAATCGACTCTCGAACGAGCGTAAATTTTATAAAAACATTTCAATAACAGTGCTGACAACCACCAATGATTACAAAAATGTTGATCAGTATTTTTTTATACATGTCTCCTGAAACCTCATCACACTTCCTCGAGATAAAAATAACGGTTTTGTGAAATGTTTCTATATAATTTCAACAGTGCAATTTGATATTCAAAAACAAAATTGTTTCAATGACAATACAATTACCAGTTTATAGATCAACAATTCCTTTTATCATCACAATTCATGTATATAACGAATTGTCATTACACGCATAAACATTTATTATTTCCTTTTAATTGGCACAGGATACCGAAACAGCGAATATATTGCCACGAACGCAAATAATTAAAACACAAGAGGATTCCCCATGAGCCCTTCCATTGCCATGCTGAATGCAACTAATGGAAAACACAGTCGAAATAAGTGTGACTAACACGATCTGTCGAAGTTATCATCACAATTTCACCTTAGTAAACAAACGGAAGAGTAACCCGGGATCACTAGTGTACCTCTCTTGAAGTAAAGCAGACAGCACAAGGTGAGTTATAATAGCGGTTAGCCCCCATATTTTATGACCTCTGGCGATATAAACTGGCATACAATAACCTCTTATGAATTTGGTGTATCTAGCATTTTGCGGTTCGCAAAGGTCTTGCAGTGATACGGCGAAGGCTTCTTCCACCTCGTCGGGATTCTTTTTTAATTTTGTCACGTCCACTTCACCTATGTACCCCAAGACTGGCATAACTCCCATTTTCTTGTCCCATGTACCAATGAAATTACCTGTGCACCAAACGTCAATGTTCTCCTTATCGATTCCTAATTCTTCCTGAGTTTCTCGGAGTGCTGTATGGATGAGATCTTGATCAGTTGGATCCATCATCCCCCCAGGAAAGGACACTTGGCCTGCATTCTTCGTCATTGAACTGGAACGAAGTGTGTACAGCAGAGAAATACGGTTGTCTACGATGCACAGAGGGACTAGGACCGCTGCTTGCTTCCGAGGTATTTCCCCTGGCTTTATTCTTATTGATGGCATTCTTCGAAAACGAGTTATGCATCTTTTCTTGTTACTTTCATCAATAACAGTTTCTACGGATATTTCACCAGGTACCTGACGATGCATTTCCGTAGACAAAACTTTGACGCCTACGTTGCTCGTCCTGAGTAAACCTGTCGCCGTCTGAGATAAAAATTGATTACCATAATTTCCTCGAGCCGGTTTAAGTTCAAAAGATGATGACACCAATGTGTTGGGCAATCCGTGAATTGCGCTTTGTACTTACCAAACGACCATAAAATATGCACAGCATTTAGAATGTTTAATTCTCATAATCAACGTAATCACTCAAGATTGTGACATGAAGTTAGTTTTTCAGATAGATAAACATTTCAAACCTACTTAGTAGCAGACTACTCTTTTAACAGAAAATTTTGCTCTTGGTGCGCATATCGTTACGATGTTTTTTTGTCGTCAGCTCGGCGCAATGTTTGTTTTCAAATGAGGTTATTTTTTGTTGAGCCACATGAACACACTTTTCTGGTTATTGTGCCCTAGATGCCTGATCAAAAGTCAGTATACCGTTTTCTAATATTGAAAGACATTAATATGTTGTTGCATATCTATTATATCACGAAATGTACGTATAGATAAGCAGAGGTAGGTAAAATGAATCGATTAATAGACGTGAACACAGGTATAGAAAGCATAATAACATGAAATAATTGAGATATCAATACTTATTTCATATTTATACGCGTTGGTATATTCCAAAGTTGTCTCTCTTAGCAATTAACTTTTGATGAAGTCGGTAGAATGCTTGTTTTATTTATGTTCCTTCTCAATTTATTATTTTTCTAGTGACAGTAGCAACTGTACAGTGTACCCTCTATTTAAACACCAAACGATTTAAATGTTTTTGGATATTCATCTAAATTAGTCGAATTATGAACAACTTAAATAAGTGGACATTTTAAAAATATTTTGATTTTGTAAATATAAAAGATCTTTATATCATACGACTAATATATCTCAGCTGTTGTATTTGTATGCGGAAAATTGGCTTATGCGTTAATGTAGTAGGGGATTTTCTTATTCCCAGTCGCATTTTGATCTCTATGTATAGTTAAATTCAGTTGTAAATAATTCTATGAAATTCATTCCATGATGCTTGTCGATAAAATACTCATGATGGGAATGTTCGAATGCATAGACCGACAGATAAACCTTTGAATAAGTATCTTTAAGGGTATTTTTAGTAGTTCAAACTTTAGAATTAAAGTTTTAAGCATATATATATTTTTTAAATTCCCGCTTATGAAGTCAATACAACCTGTAGGGATGCTCTTTATGTTTTTAAATTGGTCATTACCCTAAGTGACATCAATGAAGGCTTTTATTTAACCCCTGGATATTGTATATTTTTGAATTTTAAACAGAGTTGATGTCACATAAGTTTTCATATTTAGTACGCCGAGTTTGTCGCAAACTGCTCGTCTTTTGTTCATAATATTGTCACAGTTCTGTTATTCTGTTATTTTGGCGGTCAAGTGATGATTTGGCGGGTTGCGTGTAACAGAAATTAAGGATAGCGGTGAAAATACTTGTTCATTATTATATTACTGTACTAATTTTTCGTTTACAGCGTGCAGGGTTCAAATATATGTAGTTCAAAATGGTAGTTAAACTGTAGGAATATACCGCATAGCGTGGAACTATCCTTCATCTACGATGGATTGCAATAACAAGCTGAGGTGCAGGCTTTGCAGAAAGAAATGTGCTGAGTACATTGACATTTTTGATCCTAAAGGAACAAATAATTTACTGGTATGGAAGGTCATTAAGGAGATAACTGAGGTTGATGTAAGTACTTGTGGAATTTATTTAGTGTTTTACGTCTTTGCCATAATAACTATGATTTTCGATGTTTTCCAATTCGAAGATAGTTCAATCTTCCGGTTTTTGTTCAAATAATCTGACTGAAATAATGAGGATACGGTGATTATGATTTTGAAGTCAATTTTCTACATGTTTTGTGTGTCAGTAGATACATTTGACAATCTGCTTCGGAGAAATATGCTTCAAAACAACAATTTGACCGAGATGCTGACATGCTGTTACAATAACTTGGATATTAATAAGATTATTATTACTTTCAATCAATTGGCACGTGATTGCAGTGGTGTCTTATATTTCACTCAAGAATTTGCAAGTGGCGTAGGTAATAAAATTGCAGTGTAGTCCGCGAGGACTCGGGACATTTAATTTTCACGCGGAAAAACCGTACAAATTTGTTTTTTTTAAGTATGCTTTCTCAAAATTTCTTTGTGGATTTTTAAAAAATAATTTTAGTTATCTGAATAAGGCCGTTGTGCTATCGGAATAGAATTGACGTTAAAATTAGGTCAGACTGAAATTTGGTTAATCTTGGCGCGTTTATGACGTTTTGTATTCCCTTCGTTGATATTTTCCCCTGCATTTTCCATCACCCCCTTCAAATAGTTCATCTTTGAGTTTTATATTGTCTTAATCTATGTGATATTTTCTTCAAAAACGCTCGTCCATGTAATACTAAGGTTTTCAATTTCCTTGTACTTTATTTGTTTATTATTTCTCCCCTCCAGACACTTCTGTCTTTAATCTTAGATGAATACTTATTACATTTATTACTCAATTCATCCAAGTCTCTTCAATTTTCTGCGTAACACTGCGTGTATTTGAGGCCTCATTTTTAGAATACGCATTTAGCGTATGGGATCCGAGTGAAAATGGCATCATTCGGGAAATTGATAACGTTCAACAATGCCCCCGGCAACCCGCTTCGTCATAAATTGTTACAAGAAAACCGAAAAGCGTCACCGAAATGCTTATGGAGTTGGTGTCGGAATCATTAGAAGAGAGACGATTCAATGGTTGTTACTTACTAAAGAAATTCAGATCCACGTATGTTTCAGCACCGAGGTCTCGCAAATTATTCGCACTCCTACTGACATTGGTCGCTTTGATCATTTATATATATTAAATTCGGGAAATAGATTTCACAACTAGTAAAGTCAAGGACTCCATCTTCCCGCGGACATTACGGGATAGCAACTGCTGGGTTATAGATAGCAAAAATTCCATTGGCCACCCATATTAGCGTCTAAGAAATGATTAGTTCTACTTAATCTCCTAATGCTCTTCCACTAACCTCGTGTCTTTTGTTATCATAACCCATTCTTTTCGCATGACCTCATTAGAATTTCATTTACATGAACGTAGTGCTCTTAAGTGTATTGCTTGATCTGCCTTGTCCATATGTTAGTCTTCCTATCAATCTCTCGTGTCCCTCTCCGCGGGGGAGGGGGGGGGAGGACCCTCACCCTACCCGCAGCGTTTGGGTCTCATTCCCTACGTGTATCCTCGGGGGAGGAGAGCGTTGTATGTTATATATCTATGTGGTAGTGGAATTTCGTCTTCTTACTTGTCAAACTCCGATTCCACATTATTGGATGCATTTTTACTACATTATAAGTTGCAATCGTTTGTTAGTTGATATTATGTGTTTGCATTGGTGTAGAATGAAAGGGTATTTGCATAAATGTATACGCCAGTGTATTATTGTTGTAAAGTAATCTACCGGTTAAGGTAGGTTTTTGGATGGACACAGCTAATAGATAAAACATTTTGTAACTCCTAGCAAAACACAAAGTCCAGCATCCTACTCAACATCAGGTCCCTCTTCATCTCTGAGTACTTTCTTCCTCCCTTCATCCCTTATCCAAGACATCCCTATCCTGCTCCTTCCCTTTCCTCGTTTGCCTAACATTCTCCCCTCTGTTACAGTCTTCAACATCCCACTATTGCCAATCAATACCCCCTTCATCCATTCTTCATCTTCCTGCCTCCTTAGTAATATCTCCCAACAAACCCCTCTCTTTGCCCACCATACCAAGTACTTCCTCATTTGTTTTCCTTCTTTCAGTCCATTTCACCTTCTCCATTCTTCTCCACACCCACATATCTACAATAGCCTCCAGTCTACATCTATCCTCCTGCTTCTATGACCACGTTTCCATAGCCACACACATAACTACGCTCCATATCAAAGTTTTCTAACGAGTCTTTTCTTAACATCCTTACTCAAAGTCCCCGTCATCAACTCCCTCCTCCTTGTACGAAAGCCTCTTTGCCTAATTGCGCAATTCTTCTCCTTACGTCCTTACTACTTTGATACCGTGTTGGTCTAAAACACTACCGAGATACGTATTAAACTGTTCTTCCTGCTCTAGTTTGATTTGCCCTCCTATTCTAATGTTTAGCTTAGCCTTTTTCTTTCTAGAAAATGGCATAACTTTGTTTTATTAATATTACAATCGATTTATCTACTCTACATCAGGTCCCTCTTCAGCTCTGAGTACTTTCTTCCTCCCTTCATCCCGTCCAACATCCCTATCCTGTTCCTTCCCTTTCCTCGTTTGCCATTAGCATTCTCCCCTCAATTACAGTCTTATTCAATATCCCACTATTGCAGGTCAATACTCCCTTCATCCACTTTTCCTGCCTCCTCCTTAGTAATATCTCCCAACAAACCCCTCTCTTTGCCCACCATACCAAGTACTTCCTCATTTGTTTTCCTTCTTTTGGTCCATTTCACCTTCTCCATTCTTCCCAACACACCCACATATCTACAATAGCCTCCAGTCTACGTCTATCCTCCTGCTTCAATGACCACGTTTCCATAGCCACACACATAACTACGCTCCATATCAAAGTCTTTTCTTATTATCCTTACTCAACGTCCCTCTCATCTTAATTCCCTCCTCCTTGTCTGAAAGCCACTTTGTGTGTGTATGTTTCAATGTATTTGTTGATGATGAATAACTGATTGTAGCACTTTTCCACTTGTTATAAATTGTATTTTACGATCTCATTTCGATGTGTTTCATCATCATCAGGTAATCCATCGCAACCCGGTCATGAAATAAAATTTTTATCGAGTGGAAAAGTGTTTCGATCGGTTATTCATTATGTTCGACTTCCACCACGTCACGCCAGAGACTACTCAATTTGTATTTGTTGATATTGCATGTGGTTTTGTTCCCCTTTGCATGGTGGTGACCTGACCATGCGTGTAGTTTCATAGACCGTAAAACAGCTGACCACCGAGTATGAGGAGGTCATTAAGAGTTGAAATGTACAGGGTCGCACCCAAAAAAAGGTAGGACTGATTTTGTTACAAGAATCCTATTGACGATATACTTACATTGACTTCATAATCTTCAAAGTATGCTCCTTGAGCTGCTACACACTTAGTATAACGTTGCTCCCGTTCCTCGTACGCCCGCTGGAAATTTTCTTTGGGGATGCCGTTGATGACCCTCGTCGAAGCCTCTTGAACGGCCTTTATCGAGTCAAAACGTCGTCCCTTGAGCTGTCTTTTCATCAGGGGGAAGAAGAAGAAGTCCGGTGGTGCCAGATTGGGAGAATAGGGCGGGTGCGGCAACGTGGCAATGCCGTATATGGCCAGGAGCTGTCGGTCGACACTTCTGTGTGAATTTTTGGCACCATCTTGGCGCACACCTTGCGCATGGCCAAATCCTGTGACATAATGCGTTGTACGTTGGATGCAGACAGACCCAACTGGTCTGCAATATCTTCACTGGTTAAGCGTCGGTCTGTGTTCAGCAGTGTCCTCACTCTGTCCACATTCGTGTCGGTTCTTGCCGTCCGGAGCGATGGTCGTCTTCAACGAGCTCCCTACCCTCTTTAAACAACTTGTGCCACTCAATTACTGTGGAACGGCTTAAGGCAGTGTCCCCATAAGCCTGCTTGATCATATCGAGGGTCTCAGTTGCCGTCTTTCCGAGTTTCACACAAAACTTCACGGAATAACGTTGCTCTAAATTCAGATTCATTTTGTTTTTCCATGCGGACAATAAACTTGCCTCACTAAAAACGGTGTCCTCACTCAACGACAGCCCGCAGGCGACTGAGGTTGGTGTCGGTCTGTTGCTAAGAGCCCCCTCCACCTTACCCTGCCAGGCAGACCCCCCTCCATCGCTCCGTTCGCGCCAGAGAAAATCAGTCCTACCACTTTTGGGTGCGACCCTGTAGTTGTCTATCAGAAACCAATCATAGCTTATCCTTTCATTTGGTGTGGCGTTCTAGCAACATTTTTTTGAGTTCTACTTTGGTGTCCGTCTTCAGGTCATGTATTAATGGTTTGATTTCTTTTCAGGTGAGCCTTGGCGATGGTCTACCGCCAACCATTTGCCCTCAATGCATGGAGAAGGTGACGTCTTTCAAACGTTTCAAGACGGAATGCATTAGCTCGAGAATAGAATTCCTGAAGGAGGTCGCCAACGAAGGAATTGTGGTCAGTTAACATTTGAAAATGTCCTACACTCGAAATACAATAAAGAATTCATCCTCTTTTTTATTTATGGCAATGAGAAAAATGGCGAAATCTTCATTGTGTCATTGTTTGCAAGATTCTCATTAATATCATTTTATTATAATGGTAAATGGGTCGCAGTTGTCCAGTGGGTACAGTGTTGGACTGCTGATCGGAGGGTCCTGGGTTCGACTCCCGGGCAAGGCACTCTGGGCACCTGCAACTTCACCCAAGCTATGTGATTTTTCCGGTACCAGGTCTTCCTGGGAAACCATAACCGGCACAGGGAAAGGAACTGGCCCCCCTTAATACCCAGATGTGTGAATTTTTGCCGTAAATAGGGCTTAGTACTACTGCGTAAACTCTACCATCACCTACTAAACTGACCTTCAGGTTGATTACTGTGTTTATGGTTGTTTTTATAATGGTAAATGTAATTTTATTATTATTTTCAGGTATTGGAAAGCTAGGTTTTATGCACTATATCAATATGTTAGAATTTTCTCATATATTAAGGTCTGTATATTAACCCTCTTAGTGCAGAGGGCCGATATATCGGCTCTTGCGTAGGCTATTGTTTAAATCGCTGTAACTTATGGTTTTTTCTTCTTAATAAAATATGCTTTTTGTGCTATCGATAGGTTGAATTCCATAGAATTACGTAACTAATTTTTTAATTTTTTATTAGCAATTCTAAATGCTTTTCAAAAAGTATAATTCTTACTATAATTTTTCGTTCAGTTTTGTACATGTCGGGAAGCTCAGCCTAATTGTCTGCTCGTTTTTTATTTTCTGAGTTTTCTTTACACTATGAAGAGCCACTGAAAGGCTACTAATTAATCTGTGTTCATCTGTAATCTCTTGAATGTGTTATGGTGTGGTGGTGTTGATATATAGCTGCTTATTCGGACTTTGTTGATACGATGGAAATGAGAGCACTGCTTTGTAATCATTTTGGTTTCTCTTGCCGTCCATCCCATCTATTCATTTTCGCCCTGTGTGTTGGAACACATTGTCAGCAGTTCTCTGTGAGTTAGAACTTTGGTTTTTTCCTACCTTTAGATTGTAAGCACATTGCCGCAGTCTCAAGGAAAGGGGAAAAGTCCCAATTTTTGACTCAGGTGAGATCAGCCTTTTCAACAAAATCGAACTATGCAGAGGCTGACAAAAAAACAATTTGCAATTCACTGGTTTTGGTCTTTATTTATTTATAATATTTTCTACATGTGTTTTTGATTCTTTATTATATTTAAATGTCGTAGTTTTATTGAAAAATGTTTAAAAAAAATAATATTAGAATTTTGTCTGAAAACTTGAAATATTATTGCTAACAAAAAAAATATTCTTCAAATTTATAATACTGTAATAATTACATTTATTATTTTACATGATGTAAATGTGTAACATCATTATTGACTACAATATTTCATTTTAAAATAAAAAAACTGCATATGGATATCTAAACAAATGACTTCATAATGTCCCAATTTTTGACTAAGGTGAGATCAGCCTTTTCAACAAAATCGAACTATGCAGAGGCCAGCCAAAAAAATTTGCAATTCACTGGTTTTTCTTTATTTATTTATAATTTTTTGTATATGTCTTTTTGATTCTTTATTATATTTAAATATGGTAATCTTATTGCAAAAAATGTTTTTAATAAAAATATATTAGTATTGTGTCTAAAAATCAAAAAATATTACTGCTAACCAAAAAATATTCTTCAAATTTATAATACTGTAATAATTACATTTATTTTTTACATGATGTAAATGTATAGCATCATTATTAACTACAATATTTTGTTTTAAATTTAAAAAAACTGCATACGGATATCTAAACAAATAACTTCACAATGTTTTCTTTTCCTAAGGTGATACATTTTCTTAAATTACCCTTCGCACCTCTCACTAAGTACCCCTGGAATCCCCGCCGCACTTAGAGAGGGTTAATTCACATTCTAATGATAAATACTGATTATGAACACGTATTTAACCGCAAGCAGTCGAGGGAGACAAGAATATCAGAAGGGACATACAAGTGTAATGGACAAGTGGTCATTCTATATTAATATGGATTATTTTTCCTTCTTGGTATTCCCTCGCAGGAAAGAATTCAGTTCCAATCAATCACCTGATTATAAGTTATTCATTTATTATATTACAATGATATGAGGTCGATAAATTGAGTAATGAGGCTAATTCAAAAAAATATTTTCATAGAAATAGAATTACAATTTTATATTACAAAATAACTTCCTTCTGGAGCCACGCAGTGCTGGAGACGGTTCTTTTCCGCTCCTCATAGCAGTGCTCGAACTCCAATACTGCTGGAATAGCCTCCAGCTGGTCGGTCACAGTCGTTTGAATGTCTTTAACTGTCCCACCAAAATGAGTTCCCTTTGAAGTGATTCTCAACTTCAGGGAAGAGATTAAAGTCTCAAGGACTCAAGTCAGGTGAAGAAGTAGGCTTAGGAGCTATCAGGAATGTTTTATTCTGGTCAAAACAAACTACTACTGGTCCTTTTGGTCTTTTGCGAAAGGTTTTTGGAACCATTTTTGCACAGATTTTATCTCATCTCCAATTCCTTGGTCAAAACCTGATGAACGGTGGTGGTGTGGGTCAAAATCAACTCTTTCCCAATCATTCCGACTGTCTACCTACAATCCAAATGGACAAGATCCCGGATTCTGTCGACGTTTCCATCGTTTCTTGAAGATAAAGGCCTTCTGCTTTGTGTTTCATCTTCAATCGACTCTCTTTCCTTCTGAAAATGCCTCAAACCAACAGCAAAACCTGGGCTCTTCGGACAAAACACTCTTTCTCCGTAGGCCTGCTGAAGTTGAGCAAGAGTTTCCATTGCGCTGTCCTACCCAAGTCCGAAACAGCAAAACCTGATGTCATAACGTTAAATTGATGTCACACATTTGAAGAACACACTATAGAAAGAACTCTTTCCCCAAAAAGATCGCTACCGGTAACCAAATGACTCCAGAGATTTGAAACCCATACAGAGGGCAGATAACATGTTCCCCTGCCACCCCTCCCAAGCCCAGCACCTCCACACTGTTGCCAGATCGGACGCTACGTTGCCAATCTCATTACTTAATCTACAGACCTCATATACAATTTCCCCGTCTACAAGTTAAAAATGTAATATTAATTTATTTTTCCTGCGAATCAGCTTGTTGCTTTACGAGGCATGTTCTTTAAGAAAGGGCCGTTTAGTCACATGAATAAATATACTCATATGAAACACATTTTATTGTCTGCTGCACTTTTAGTTAGCTATACAAACCTACTTCACTTCTTATACATAATACCGCCATTCACTTCTAACCATATTTCGTACCGCTGCACCCACTTCTTCTTATAACCCCTCTTGAGCATAGAAGCTCGCCGGGGATCGAGATGGTGCGGGGGCTAACGTACTGGCTTCCCACCCTGAGGGCGCGGGTTCAAATCCCGGCGGTGTTGAATATTTTTCAGAGGTATCTCGATCCCTACTTGAGGTGCTTTGTGGAGGGCACTTTGAGTGAGTACGGCGTCCGTCGGATGGGACGTTAAGCTGCGGACCCCTTGGCGCCTTTCGTAAAGAGTAGGCTAATGCCGACGCCGGGTTTCTCTCCACCCTTCATCCTTTCCTGTCCATCCCCTATGGCGCAAATGACCTTAGCTGTCGGTCGCCTCCCCTAAAAACTACTACTACTAGAAGCTCGCCTCCTTAGAGAGAGTTGAACCAGTTGACATTAACGCCGTTCTTCAGTTCCTCTTTATGGTTTCGACACATTGTCCATCCGAGCCACTGTTTGCCAAGTGCAGGGAGAAGAGGAAGTAGTCGCAGGGTGAAAGGTCAGGACTATATACGGTGGGGGGGCACAGAAACTGTCCACTGGACATTCTTTGTGTGGTGGTCGGTTTAGCATTTTCGGTACGCCCACCTTGCACACAATTTGTGGTATCCGAGGTCTTCTGTGAGAAATATTGTAGACAGTATTGCGTCCAAGTTGAGGGAAATGTTCAGCCAGGCCATTATTAATCGTCAATTGAAGATCACATCGCAGTTTTTGTTCTACTCGGGAAACTATTCCATCAGTCAGAATACTGTGGGCAAACGGCCACTTCCCTCTTCCTAAATGGACATTTGTTCGTCCCCATTTATAATAATCAATGGCCCCATTGTCTCTTCTGACCTTTCCTTCACTTTCATGACTAACTGTAGGTCCATAATCTGTGGGTCCATAACTCCCGTTGAATTTCATTTGCATCCGACAATCCTTTTGATATACAAGAAATGTACGACAGAAGAATGCACTTCACAGCTGGCGGGAGGATGAATGAGTGTCTTGCGGACATTGTTGTGTTTGCATGCTCTGGGACAAGCAAAAGGCTTCTGAAACAAAACAAATGCTTCCATAGCTTCTCAATGGAATCAGTAGATGTTGCTACAGGAGTAAAACCGTGTTCTGAAGCACAAATATTTAAATAAAAGCTAAACGGCCCTTAATTTATGAATATAAGTCCTACATAGATGAATTCTACCCTAGATTCTACCCTCTTCCCCTTTTTAGAAGATGCAGGGTTTACTTTTAGAGCGTATTTGGAAGTATAAAAGTGTATCTTTTGTCGAGAGTAATCTTTTGTGCATCTTTGTGGAGAATATTGCGTTGATGAAGTGGATTAATAGTTGGTTTTTTTGTTGTTGATCTGTTTGAAGGTGTCGCCCCAGGGAGATTCATTAATTGACTTCCCTTGCCTGGGAGGTTTGTCTGGCAACATTGGAGTCCTATCCTTTGCCAGACAGCAGACGGCCATCCCAGAAGATACCTCCGACTCTGACGTCGATGTAAAACCAGTCCTGCACAATGGAGTCATTGTTGTGAGTAGCATTTTGCACTGATGTGAAGAACAGTGTGTGCTGGTTATTTTTGGAAATGGGTCATTGTGATTGCCGTTAGATATCTTGAGAAATATCTTTATAATCTTACCCTAGTCAGGCAAAACTACAGGGTTCGTCCGGAAAATAAGTGTACTGAGCTCAGGAAAAAAAATTTATTACACTTTTACATATCTTAAGCTAATATTCCTCAAAATAGGACCCTTGTGAGTCGATACACTTGTTCCAGCGGTGTTCCCATTCCTGGAACGCTCCCGCGAAGGCATCATCGGGAACCTCTCGAAGACTCGTCGTCGACCTCTTCTCTGCCCTCCACAAACATCTTGTGCCACCGAAAGATCATGTTTCTGGACATGGCTGACTCCCCGTAAGCCTGGTTAATCATGCCGACAGTTTCGGTCGACGATTTCCCAAGCTTTACCGCAAATTTGATGGAATAACGCTGCTCCAAAAACTTCGGCATCGCGTTCCGTGACGTGGGTCGAGTGTGGAGGTTCGCGTTAACAGAGCTCCTCACTACACCACAGCTCAGAGCCGACTGCCTTTTTCAGCGTCGCTTGCCAACATACCCCCCTCCAATCGCAGCCCGTCAGAGCGGTGCTGGGCGCGCCTGGAGCGGCGCGCCCAGCCCAGGAGTCAGTACACTTATTTTCCGGACGAACCCTGTATGTTTTCCAGGTACTTCTGATTTATGCCGAAGTATTGGACACGGAAACAGAGCTACCCAAAGAACCAGAAAGACAGAAGTGAAACACTTTTACCGACAATCCACGGACAGTTACAGACATACGATCACTCCGTCTAGCATACGGTGACTTGTACCGAACCTCACTGATGTTATGAACGGAATAGTGGTATTGGAATGTCATTTTTGGTTTCAATATACCATCGTTGGAACTGGTGTATGCACCTATGAACAGAACAAGCCCCAGACTGCAAAGGGAATTGAAATAAGGCTGTGGATTGGGTAGACAACAGTCCCATTAGTGGAACTACTTAAATGGTATTAGGAAAATGTGGGAGTCTAAGAGGCTATATGGGCTGATCCGTAGTATTTATGGGGAAGGAATCTGGCCGGAAGACTTTGTGAGATCAGTTTTAGTTCCTATTCCAATTATAAAGGTAAAGGCTACATCATGTGAGGACTACAGGACGCTAAGTTTGATATCCCACGCATCTAAAGTTGTTATCAGGATCATAAACAAAAGGATAGAGAGAGTAGGGCAAATAATTAATACCTAGGGGATGACCAGTTTATGGGTTTAGGAAGGGGAGAGGTACGCATGTGATGCCATTGCAGTAATAATGAGATTATTAATCGAAAGAGGAATATAGAACACAACCAGGAGGTATTTGCCTGTCTCGCAGATTTCGAAAAAGCGTTTGATAGAGTGAATTGGGAAAAACTAATGAGTATATTGCAGAAAATAGGAATAGATTGGAGGGAAAGGAGGCTAATCCGCAATCTGTACATATCTCAGTTGCGAGTGGGGAACGGGGAGTCCGGTTGGGCAGTGTTAGGAAGAGGTGTAAGGCAGGATTGCCCATTATCACCGTTGCTGTTCAACCTGTATGCAGAGGAAATGATTAAAGAGAGCCATTATGGGAAGAATAGGAGGTAGGAATGAAAGTGGGCAGGGAATCCATTTAAAATCAGTTGGCTTTGACTGAATGTCCAAGCTTCAGTTAATGTCAGTCAGCCAATAGAGGGGTTGCAAGCATTGCTGAGTGAATTGGAAATTCAGTGCGACAGATATATGGGATGAGAATCAATATATTAATAAAACAAAGGTTATGCGATTTTCTAGAAAGAAAAAGGCTTCAGCTTAACATTAGAATAGGAGGGCAAAAACTATTAGAGCAGGTAGAACAGTTTAATACGTATCTCTGAAATCAATGCAACAATATCAGAGTGTAACAATCATTTGCCTTGACCGGGATTTGAACCCGGTTCCCGGTTTTTGGATGTCCATTCCGAGTGCTTATAGCCAGTTAAGCTATCAAGGCGTCCTCTTAAACTCTCAAAAATTGTTGCATTTTAATGCATATGAACGGGTGACGTTGTTAATAGTTACTGTTGTGGCGTCTCCATCGCAGTATCTTTGCAATTATATGCCAGAGTAGAGGAAGACCCGAGCATTACAAATGATGCATGCATTGTTAGGATTAAACGCTCCTTTTTCTCAACAATTCCTTGTGCTATTTTTTGTCGACATTCAAGCGAGTTTAAACAGTGTGACTATTAAAAATTGACTCGATGCTGAGAGAGTCAATAATCATTTTATGAGGCTGTTTATTATGATGTGACGATGACTGTTTGATAGGTCTAATTGTAAATATCGATGGGTGGTATAATTTCGTGGTTGCGTGGCCTGGGGAAAGCCAATAATTGTTGACGAAACACAAACAGGGGACGTCCGATCATCACCACGGGAATATTTACAGTCGACACATATTTAACCTTAATAAATTACAAGAGTAGGAAACTGAAAACTAATAAATAATATAAAATAAATAAAAACTAAAAAAACACATTGCTTGTAGACCACAAAAAAATGACCTTCAGAAGCACTCCCAGTCTGGTGGTATGTGGAAGTAACATTCCCCCTCAACACGCATGTGGAAGTAACATTCCCCATAAACACTCATATGGCTGCAACGGTCTCCATCAACACACATGTCAAAGTAACATTCTCCATCAACACGCATGTAGATTAACATTCCCCTTTACACGCATGTGGAAGTATCATTACCCATTAATACGCATGTAGATGTAACATTCACCATCAACACGCATGTGGAAGTAACATTCGCCATAAACACGCATGTGGATGTAAGATTCCCCATAAACACGCGTGTGGAGGTAACATTCCGCATCCACACGAATGTGGATGTAACATTCCCCACCAACACGCACGTGGAAGTAACATTCCCCACCAACCTGCATGTGGACGTAACATCCCCCTTCAACATGAATGTGCAGGTTTGATGTCATTATTATTCATCCAGTGTATTTGAAGAAGCAGAAGCATGGAGACGTGTTCTAGTGTTATGTCAACTTGGCGAGTTGAACATCGTGCAGTTATCGAATTCTAAATGCCTGGAAAAGTGACTCCCACTGAGAGGTTCAATTGCCGTTTTAAGAGGCTGTTTATTATGATGTGACGATGCCTGTTTGATAGGTCTAATTGTAAATATCAATGGGTGGTGTAATTTCGTGGTTGCGTGGCCTGGGGAAAGCCAATAATTGTTGATGAAACATGAGCAGTGGACGTCCGATCACTGACCCACAGACAGTATAAACATTGTTTTTCTTGTCAACTCAAAGAGGGCAATCATTACACCTCACAGGGACAATCATTACATCTCGGACAATGGTGAGGTGAAGACACAGCTGGCAATAAGTGAAGTGGATTTGAGAAGAGCCAGGAAGAGTTTGTCAGTGACAGAATGCCTGCAGACCACAAGCAAAACGACCTTCAGAAGGGGCAATTTGAGGGATGTTACTTCCACATGCCACCTAGTTGCATGTGGAAGTAACATTCCCCTTAAAGTTGAGCACTTCAAGAGTTATTTACGATGTTTTAGGCCGAAAACTAAAGCACAGCCGATTCAGCAAGGGTTAGAGGAGGAATGTTACATCCACATGCCACCCAGTTGCATGTGGAAGTAACATTCCCCTTAAAGTTGAGCACTTCAAGGGTTATTTACGATGTTTTAGGCTTAAACTAAAGCACACATGCTTGTAGACTATGCAAAAAAATGACCTTCAGAAAGGGGTAACATGAGGAATGTGTTACTTCCACATGCCACCTAGTTGCATGTGGAAGTAACATTCCCCTTAAAGTAGAGCACTGCAGGAGTCATTTGCGATGGTTTAGGCTGAAAACTAAAGCACACATTGCTTGTAGGATATACAAACAAAATGACCTTCAGAAAGGGGAAGAGGGGGAATGTTACTTCCACATGCCACCTAGTATCATGTGGAAGTAACATTCCCCTTGAAGTAGAGCACCTCAAGAGTTATAAACGATGGTTTAGGCTGAAAACTAAAGCACACGTTGCTTGTAGACTATGCAAACAAAATAACCTTCAGAAGCACTCCTGGTCTGTTCCCCTGGTAAACCAATGTCACATGTTCAGAGGAGGAGATGTGTGTGTGTGTTGGCCTTATAATGTTTGGGACTATGTTGGGAAATGAATAAATGATTTCGAAACTTAAATAATTGGACTCCAATGTACTTTTTGTCCGATCTTGCTATTTTGTTGTTGTTTATGGTCTACAAAGCATCTGTGTGGATTAATTCTCAGCCCACCCTTGTGTTTCTTTTAGAGCGGATGCCAGCTTGCCAATAAAGTATCCCTCTGTTCATTTGTACCCTCAGGATCCTCAGAATACCCTTCCCGGCCGCCCTGGACTCTCCCCAAGGCGGACAGAGGTCATCGATTCACCAGAATTGGTTTCAAGTGGAATTCAAATAATAAACTCACGTCAGACGAAAAGGGTTGTGCCAAAACAGTGCCGTGAGCATACCGAATACCAAGGTAATCTGGCCAACGAGGAGAACAAGACCGATTCTGTTGACAGTGATGGATTCCCTCATGTGTCGAGGGTTAGGAACCGTGGTTCTAATGATGGGAAATGCCGTAGGTCCCGTGGTATTGGGTATACCGATGTGCCGTGCCGTAATTTTGGTATTAAGAGGGAAATTGTCGGGTCGGAACGTGGGCCGAATTCGGTTCTGAAAGGGTTGTGTGTAGGGTTGAATGGCATGTATCAGACCGCGGTAATCAAGGACTGTTCTGTTGTTTTGGATGATATCTTTCAGGGCAGGGGTGGTGGTTGCGGTTACCGTGAGTCTGAGTCAAGGAAACCTGGTGTGTATTGCGTAGATGGGAATGTTTTTAGGGGGAAAGGCAAGGGGAATGGTGTTGTATTGCAGGGGAAATGGCAGACGGATGATAGAACGAAGCAGTTAGCCTTTTCTGCGGATTACAAGGAAACGTCCTTTACTTCGGTTGCGGTTGAACCCGGCGGCAGTGCCGAAAGAGGGTTTATGAAGGTGGGAAAGGTTGAAAATGGCCATTCCTCCAAACGCCTGTATGGTACGAAGGGGACGGCACGAAAGGGTCATAGTTGTAAAGTATGCGGTTTGTGTTTCCAGAGTCACTATGCTAAACAATTACATCTCATAGCCGAACACTACCAACAGGATTGGATGAATACCTGTACCGTCTGCGGTATGAAATTCCCGTACCAATATCTACTGGACCGACACATGAGACGACAGCACAGAAAAAATCTTCCCTTGAAATGTAAGAAGTGTTCGTGTTGTTTTAGTCAGAAGAGATACCTTTTGATGCATTTGGACAAATTTCACTGATAAGGGGACCAGTATGGTATCCTTGCGGTACTGAGGGGAACCAAGGTAAACATGTAATCACTGAAGTATCCAACCCAACAGAAAAGCAAACGCAAGAATTTTTGTGCCCAAAAATGTATTTATTTTTTTGAATTTAATATCCTTTCAGTTCTATAAAACACTTTTCCTAGTGAATTACAATTAGTTTGATACCCTTTTCTATTATAATAAGAACTGTCTAGCTTCTCAAAATAGCCATTGACTGCCACGCGACATAACTTCATCAATGGTTGGAAATTTTTTGACCATCCGAGCCATTATTTTCAAGTTTGCAAATACAGAAAATAACCCGATAGGGGGAGCTAAATCTGGCGAGAATAGGGTGAGCCTGAGTTACGAGCAATTTTAAACTATAATTCAATGAATTTTGGCCATTTGCAACATGACGTATTCATGAGCTGGTGAATACTGTCTTGATGAAACGAACACTTTCTTCTATAGCCAAATGCGTCGGCTTTCGCTTTATTTATTCGCTTAAAACATTGCAATAAGTTGGCATAATACTCGCCAGGGATAGTCTTTCCTTTTTCAAGGTCGTATTCAATGAAAATTATCCCACGTACATCCATATAAACCAATGCCATGACCTGGTCTACAGATTAAACGGTCTTCGCCTTCTTTGGAGTCAGTTCTCCCTTTTAAAATCCATTCTTTTGATTGTTCTTCTGTCTCTGGTGTGAAGTAATGGACCCACATTCCATCCATTGCTTTGAAACATCGCAAAAATTCTGCTTTTTTGATGCGAAACATGGCCAAACAGTCAGTTGAAACATCTGTTTCTGATACTGGTTTTCGCTCCCGTTTGACAGTGAATATTAAGGAGATAAGTTGACTCTTGTTTCCTAGATTATCGATGGGAATACAATCTTGTTGAAACGAAATTTATAACAAAATTGCAATTAGTCTCAAATGCAATGAGGAACAAATGATGAATTCTGATACTCGATTTGTCGAAACAAATGGGGGGAATGTTTCCCTTAGCGATGAAGGCATCAAAACAATATCAAAAACCCCTAAAGTGTCACATGTGAAATTTTTGAAATATTAATAAAACCTCTCATTGTAAATTGAAAAGAGAGTATAAAAATTTGTCCGTGAATGGTTTATTGTATTTAAAATTGAATTATATGAATTAAAACTCTTCAGAATTCAGAAAACTAGACAGATAAGCATGTTAGTAGCCCAGTTATGATGAATTTAAGATGATTTGACGAGGAATAAATGTTGATATATACGCATTTGGCTGTCTTTATTTCAAGTTATAAACTCAATTTTCTATATATATATATATATATATATATATATATATATATATATATATGTATATATATATATATATATATATATATATATATATATATATATATATATATATATATATATATGTATGTATGTATGTGTATATATATATATATATATATATATGTATATGTATATATATATATGTAAGAAGTGTTAGCATCAAAATAAAGGAATCTTTTATGTCAAAACCCCAAAAGTATTATTTTGTAAATTCTAAACTAATTAAAAATTGTCTCACAGGAGTTATAAATGAATTAGTGATCAAGAATATGTTTGATGAAGTTTATTTTTGGGTTTTTATCATAGTTTTTGGTGTTTATTACAATTGCTACGCACTGTATTCCACTGCTTAAACCTATTATTTCATTATAATATTTGTACGAGTAATATTTTTCCATCATTATGCCTATGAATTGCTCAATGAATCAAAATTGAGAGTGTTTGAAGAAAAATATCATGTATCGTCAGTGATTGTTATCCTATGGTTACATCTAAAAATGAATTATGCAAAAAATTATAATAGTGTGTCTAAAAAAAAGTATTTTCTGTCTATTATTATATTATATTATATGTGGTCATCATGTTGTCTTTCTGTGTAACCCACACAATTGATTCCTTGTTTTTTTAAGAAATAAAATTGATTTTTTTCCATACAATAATGTTTTAATTCATTCAAATGTGGTATAGGATTGGTAAATAATATATATATATACTCTATATATATATAATATATATATATATGTATATATACTATATATATATATATATATATATATATATATATATATATATATATATATATATATATATGTGTGTATGTATGTATGTATGTATGTATATGTATATATACTATATATATATATATATATATATATATATATATATATATATATATATATATATATATATATATGTATATATATATACTATATATATATATATATATGTATATATATGTATGTATATATATGTATATATATATATATACATATATACATATACATATATATGCATTTGTATATATGTATACAAATGCATATATATATATGTGTATATATATATATATGTGTGTGAATATATATATATATATGGGTCATGGTAGTCCAGTGGGTACAGTGTTGGACTACTGACCGGAGGGTCCCGGGTTCGATTCCCGGGCAAGGCACTTTGTGCACCTGCAGCTCCACCCTAGCTAAAGTGATTTTTTGGGTACCAGGTCTTCCTGGGAAACCATAACCGGCACAGGGAAAGGAACTGGCCCCCCTATCCTGATCTGTAAATTTTCACATGCCGTATAGGGCTTAGTACTGGGTGATCTCTACCATAAGCCATACCAAACTGAACTTCGGTTGATTACTGTGTTTATTGTATATATATATATATATATATACATATATATATATATATCCCACAATCAATCTTTTGACGACTGCTTCTGCTCATTTCGGTGATTGAAATCCTCCCCAAATCTGCTAGTATAATAGACGTGAGAACCCGCGAGATGGCGCATATCTGGGTGGCCCAATCATTTATACCGCCTGGGTTGAACCAAGACCACTGAATGCATCATAAGGCTGCCTACATATCCGCTTTGTGGCGGATATGTATTATTTGCATATCCCCACCCCCTTGTTCATTCCCTATTGGTCCCTTACCTCTCTCCTTCCCCCACCTCTCCCCCACACATGTCCTCTCCGCTCTCCCCCGAGAACGCCATTCCGAAGACGACAGCCGAGCTGTCGAAACGTCAAATAACAAATTGTGAGTGTCCTTTCTTTGTGTCTCTATATTCTGCAAATCTACTATATATATATATATATATATATATATATATATATATATATATATATATATATATATATATATATATATATATATATATATATATATGTATATACTTTTTTCTTTTCGATGTGCAAATCTGTGTTAATGAATTGATGTCTGTCTATATGTATTTATGTGTACATATTAATGTATTTATAAGTTTAATGGCTAATATAATATGTATATGATGATGGGTTAAATGGAAGAAGGGACCATTTGGTCTCAATTTCGCCCAAATAAAGACCACTATCTATCTATCTATTCTAAATATCTACATCTGTGTTTTAATATATTTGTGCATCGCTGAACAGCGTTCCATTTCGAAGATATTTTCTGTATATATATTAATATAATTATGAACATTATAGTATTATAAGGTAATCTACCGGTTAAGGTAGGTTTTGGATGGACACAACAACCAACTAATTGTCTCCTAACTAAACAATCCAGCAACCTACTCTACATCAAGTCCCTCTTCATCTCTGAGTAATTCCTTCCTCCCTTCATCCCCTATCCAAGGCATCCCTATTACCTATTCCTCTCCCTATTTCCTCGTTTGCATAACATTCTCCCCTCTACTACAGTATTATTCAACGTCCCACTATATATATCCAATCAATACGCCCTTCATCTATTTCTCATCTGCCTCCTCCTTAGTAATATCTCCCAACAAACCCCTCTCTTCGCCTCTCACCATACCAAGTTATACTTCTTCATTTGTTTTCTTCTCTGTCCATTTCACCTTCTCCATTCTTCTCCAGACACCCACATATCTACAATAGCCTCCAGTCTACGTCTATCCTCCTGCTTCAATGACCACGTTTCCATAGCCACACATTGAACTACGCTCCATATCAAAGTATTCAAACGAGTCTTTTTTTAACATCCTTACTCAAAGTCCCTGTCATCAACTCCCTCCTCCTTGTCTGTGAAAGCCTCTTTGCTTAAGAGCGCAACTCTTCTCCTTCTGTTCCTACTACTCTGATACCATTTTGGTCCGAATAACACTTCTGAGATAGGTATAAACTGTTCTACTTGCTCTAGTTTAATTGGCCTCCTATTTTAATGTTAAGCTTAGGCTTTTTCTTTCTGGGAAATTGCATAACCTTTGTTTTATTAATATATTGATTCTCATCCCACATCTATCTGTCGCATTGAATTTCCAATTCACTCAGCAATGCTTGCAACCCCTCTATTGGCTGACTAACAAACTAAAGCTTGGTCATCAGCAAACCTAACTGATTTTAAATGAATTCCCTGCCCACTTTCATTCTTACCTCCAGTTCTTCCCATAATGCCTATCTTTCATCATTTCCTTCACATATACATTGAACAGCACAGGTGATAATGGACTCCCCATGCCTTACACCTCTTCCTAACACTGCCCAACCGGACTCCCCATTCCGTGTGGTATACATACATATATATATATATATGTATATACACACACATACATACACATGTATAACATATATAACACTTTTCCCCTTAACGGTTCCTATATCCCATGAATTAAATTTGCTACCACTCCAGTGGTAGCTGTGCGAATTTATCAAACTGTTCCTAAACCTGTGTCTAACCAGAATATAATCCAACGGATACCTTGCTAAACCTAAATCTGTGTCTAACCATTACTATAATCAAACTAATACCATTCCAAGTCTTCTGGTATTTTCCATTCATTCAATTTCACCTTTTGTGTTGTCTAAACTAAGTGTTGGTGATGACTAACCCATGTCTCCATGCATAATACCATTATTTGTTTTGTTTTTTGTATAAATATGTGACTCTTGCATGTGGTCTTTTTTTCCTTTTCTTAATTATGGATAGTGACCTAACACCCCCTGCCACACTCCTTTACTTCAGTTTGCATGGTATTATGCAGATAAATTTGAAATAAGATGTGACAAGGTACGGAATCATGACTGTGTTTAGTTTATATATATCTTTAAGGCTTTGATTCATGAGAAAGTAAATCTAGAAACTCACCATTGAAGATCTCACGTCCATGACTACAACACAATGGGTTAAAGCGAATCTAAATATGAATACTTATCACAGATTGCCATCAACTTACAACACATTTCATAATATGAACATACGACTGCATAACTATCTGCCTACTCAGTTGAAATCGGACTGTATAATCCAGAGTTTCAAGAATATAAGGGATATATATATATATATATATATATATATATATATATATATATATATATATATATATATATATATAATTTATACCTGGCTACTTGCTCTCCCACTTTAATCAATGGATGAATTGTATTGCTATCTTAATCTTCATCACATTTATCAATAATCACTTTAAGGGGAAGAGTTTATAAAATATTAATACTCTAGAACTTTGCAAATATAGACCTTGAAAGCTCAAAAAATTATCAAAACTGTTCGGTGACCGGAAAGAATGAAGATGTTTGAAATAATATATATAAGGTAAGTAGACTACTGAACTAACATAACTTAGTTTCGAATAATTGTCTCCTATTGAAATGAATGCACCCCGTAATAATATTGATAGATTTGAGCTCTTACGGCTAGTGGTATTGAATGAATGTAAAACTGTTTACGGCTATTGGAGTTTTACATTCATTCAAAACTCCATAATAACACTTAAAAGAATAACCTTGATATTTTGTGCCCAAGTCTTTGATACATCACTTAAAATGATGAATTAATGTTAAACTGTTTACGGCTATTGAAGTTTTACATTCATTCAAAACCCCGTAATAACACTTAAAATAATAGCCTTGATATGTTGTGTCCAAGTCTTTGATACATCACTTAAAATGATAACTTCCCAAGGGAATCAAGACTTAAGCTTTAAAATTTGGTGATGGTTGACATTTTCTTGGATCGTAAATACCGAGCGAACGGTTAAAATGTACAATAACTTTTGCATAATTCGTTTATCTTCATTTTTGGTGCAGCAGAATTTGCGTTTACTGTCTGTCTGTTTTGCTTAATTACGTACATTTCAAAACTGACTTCACCAAAACAACAGATGTTTTCGTTAATATTTTCATATGTATTTCGTTTTGTAGAGGATATTTTCTAGATTGAAGCAGTATTTTGAAGCTTCGGCAGACTTTTTTAATCCAATTTAAAGAAATATATCATCAGATTATTAATTGAAATGTTTCATTTTATTTAACAAGTGTACATCCGTATCAAATAATTTCAAACATAGCACGGTGTTTACAATTAACAAATGAATTCCAAAAACCGTAGCGACCATGAGATACACGAGAATTAGATTTTTTCGCAAAAAACTCAAGAAAAGAATGTTTTGAATCCATGCGTATGATTCGTTATCTGAAGTTATTATCAATAAGTATTTTCCAGATAGATTAATCGTCTGTGCACGTAGCAGTAAAGCAATTTTAAACCCTCGAATCTGGACATTCCGAAGAAAAAGAAAACTTCCTTCTTGTTAGTCAGCTGGTTCTTTTCACCTCCCCTCTCTTTTTTATTGTTATTTTTTTTCTCATGAGTAAGTTTCCATGTGGAAATTCCACATAACCTCATTGGAATTTCACTGATCGTCATCTTTCTTTCGAACTCGTGGAAAAAAATCTTGAAACTTTAAAGAAATACGTCCGAAGTGAGTTGCTCTTCTTGAATTAAGCGGCCAAAATGGTTCTTTACATAAGGTGAGTGTAGTTTTTTAACTTCTTGACTCATGATAACTTTGATTTCTGTGTATCTATTTGATATTTAGCACATTCTTTTAAGACGTACGAATGAATCACTTACTTCTGTGTCGTACAAAGAACTCCTTTGTCTTCGAAAGTATTCGAGATTTTTGTAAAGAATAAATTTCATCGTGGAATGGAATATTTGCGAAATTTCTGTACTGAATGTGACTTTTTAATGGTGAAGCAATTGCCGAGACCTTTAATGACATTAATGTAGCGATGATAAACAACCATATAAATGAGAGTTTTGATTTTTTTAAAAAGAGTAATATAAATGAATGGTAATACTCGTGATATCCGTTGTGGGACACTTGCTTGTACTTAGTTGTGTGCTTAAAGAAACCCCAAAATTATCTGGTTGCCGTTGTAATAGAAGTCATTAAGAGTTAATTTCATTTCCAATCCATTTCAATTCATATTGTCCGTAATGTCAAATATTTCGAATGCAATTTTATTTCCTTAAGGAATCACTTTCTTCTCCTTCTTGGTGATGGGTATAAATTCTTAGATCTCGTGGATGTCTTTTTGCTTGCAATTTCCTTCGGTAATGAATGCAAATTAGAATGTGACATCTGCATTTAATTATGGTGTCGTAAGCTTGCTTTTAATTCAAATGGCGAAGGATTGTGTTTTTCATTTATCCGTGATAACTCCGTTTCACCTGTCACGCCTGCTATTAAACGTTTCAATGCAATTTCATGAAGATCATAAATTGAACTTTAAGAAAAAGAATGCAGTTGATTGTAACCGCGGACGTGTTTGTCGATTTCGCGAGATTAAACTTGAGTAATAACTCTTTTTATCATTTGCATATCCTTGTGGTTTTTATGACATCCGTAAATTTTTCCATTAAGCACAGATAGGGGTTTTACGTCTTGACTTAAGTGACAGTGGTAACTTTCAAAACGGTTTATATTTGTACTCTTTTGTCGTAATAGGAAGGTTTAAATTTTAATCAAATCAATGTACTGAACATCGCTTAAATCTTAACTGTCAGATTGGCAGAACTTATGGTTCTTACTTCGGACTCTTGTTTTGATATAATTGGGAAACTTTTAACTTCTTATCTTAATCAAAAAACATGTCCAAATAAACATGACCTAGAGATAATTATAATCTATAGGTATTATGTACGATATTAATGTTATTAACTTGCTGTTTAATTGATGCGTATGTCCAAGCAAGTGAAAAGAAGATCCAACGGTACAAGTCCGGAAAAATGTCTCATAAAATGTAAGCTGGATGAAAGTTTTTCACTCGAGAATCAGCTTAAATTAAAATGGAACGGCAATGTAGAGCTCTTGAGTTGAAATATTAATTTAAAATTGAAAATAGACTCCATTTATGAGTTCATCTGAGGTGAAACAATTGTGGTAATATTGTTTTTACACATGTCGACGCATTGTTTTGTATTATTGTCAATACCTTATTGTTCATCGATGTTATACCAGTCTCTACTATCAATAAAACCGTCCACGTCGATGGAATATCATCAAATATTTCCATAATGTCGTTGAAATCGTATGGTTTTCATAAAAAAATAATGTAATGTGAACATTTTTAGAAATTTCAAAGGATGGATAAGCGTAATTCACCTGCAGTTGATCACGCGAAAGTTTGGATTTGTTGGATGATGGTACGATTTTTCGCCAATCTAAGTTTTACAAACATATTTCAAACAATATATAAGGTTGGGTGAGTGTTTTTTGTATAATGTGCAAAATATCATGAATCGCGGACGATTTTGCAAATTCGTCTCCTGACTGAAAATGACAGGATTCTTTGTACATTTAATCTTGCGATATTGCTTTCGTTGTACTTGAAAATTAGCTGAAATTATGACTATTTCAACTGAATTAGACATGAATTATTGAAGCGTGTTGTGTTTTTATACTCTACTAATATACAATACCGGTTGTACTGTATAT
>NW_027286721.1:482500-500000 GCF_022747635.1 Hetaerina americana
ACTTGGTATGTTGATCTGTAGCTCTGTAGATTTCCTTCTCATTTTCCATTTATTCAACAAAAAAAACAGTAGTAAAACATAAGGACAACATAATAACATACATAACTGGGCAAACCATATGCTCACAGCTTGAATAATCTGCACAAAGGAGCCCAGAAGAGACAGCTCATTGGGTACCTCAGGAGGCAACTAGCACGTCCATATAGTGTGGGCAGTGGGGCTAATAGTCTCCATCACAGCCCCTCAGATTGCATCAGTTCTCGTATTTATTGCACGGACGACGTATTGCTCTCTGCGTGTGTGTTCCCTGAGTGAGGTGGGATTTTTCCATTAGCGTGATTTGGGTCTGGAGATAGCATCTCCCCTTTCTTCGTTAGCGAGGGCTCAGGTCGTCCTCGGGAAACAGGATGTGGCTCGGAGGGAAGCGTTTCCTGAGTGATAAGGGCCGACAGATATATACACTCCACACTAGTCCAACGCTACAAAACCACACTCTCTCTCTCTCTCTCTCCTTACACTGTCGTCATCAATTGTGTGTACGTATATATATATATATAATTAAACATGAGAGTCTCCGGTGTGATTGAGTATGTGCCAGTTGTTCGGCCCTCAAGGAGCTGCAGACTGCATTGATGGTAATGTGTGTTTTTTTGGAAAATAATTGGTTTAATTAGTCTGTGCACTGATTACCCTGTGGGGATTGTATGGTTTTATCCACCCCCGACCACATCCCTTTAGTTTATTAAAGTGTTTCTATGCCAATATGATGCATGATATACCTATATACATATATATATTTATATGTATGACATTGTGTGACATTATGTGACATATACATTGTGTGACTATCACACTATCAGGTTAGGGGGGCAGGTTCCTTTCCCTGTGCCAGTTATGGTTTCCCAGGAAGATCTGGTACCCAAAAATTGCATAGCTTGGGTGGAGCTGTAGGTGCCCGGAGTGCCTTGCCCGGGAATCGAACCCCAGACCCTCTGGTCAGTAGTCCAATGCTCTCTACCCACTGGACCACCGCGACCCACAGAAATTTATGTATATATATATATATATATATATATATATATATATATATATATATATATATATATATATATATATATATATATATATATATATATATAAATGTATTATATTCATATATATATGTACAAATAAATATATAAATATGTTTAAGAAAATGTGTAATATATATATATATATATATATATATATATATATATATATATATATATATATATATATATATATGTATATATGCACTGATTACCCTGGGAATTGCATTATTTTATCCATCCCAACCAATTCCCTGTATTTTATTTAAGCACTGCGTTTCCTGACCAATAAGATGCCCTGTTTTTTCTTCCGGTTAGAATTTAAACTAGATGAAAGTATCTTGATGTCAATATGTGATACGAAAGAAATAGAATTGTTGCAATAAGTAATTAGCACGTAAACGTATTTGTCTATGTTTATTTTAAATAGAATCAATGTAATTTTGTCTTTGCTGGGGCCATAATGCCTTTTGGCTGGCTACTGTGGTGTGGGAGGAATTATTGAACGCTAAGTGTTCTTTTTTTCCATATTCATGCATTTATATACTTTGGTACGTATTTTTGGTTGCAGATTTCTGACACGGGCTGGAAACATGGCACTGCGGTTGGGCTTGAGGGCGATTACGCTTGTCCTGGTGTCCTATTGGATATTCACGGATGCAGTACTCTCGGAGACCTTAATTGGTAAGTTGAAAGTGATCCTGATCGATTTATATTTACATGTATACGTAGACCACAAACAAATTGACCTTCAGTAGGGGCAACACTGGGAATGTTACTTCCACATGCCACCTATTTGCATGTGGAAGTAACATTTCCCTAAAAGTAGAGCGCTGCAAGAGTTATTTACATGGGGTAGACTGAAAACTAATGCACACATTGCTTGTAGACTATGCAAATAAAACAACCTTCAGAAGGGGCAAGTTGAGGGATGTTACTTCCACATGCTACCTATTTGCATTTGGAAGTAACATTACCCTTAAAGTAGAACACTGCAGGAGTTATATTCATGAGGTAGACTGAAACCTTATTCACACATGATTGTAGATCCCAAACAGAATGACATTTAGAAGGGGGAAGAGGCGGAATGTTACTTCCACATGCCACCTAGTTGCATGTGGAAGTAACATTCCCCTTAAATTAGAGCACTGCAGGAGTTATATTCATGGGGTAGACTACTAATGCCCACATGCCTGAGGTCTATGCAAATAAAATGGCCTTCGGAGGGGGCAACTCGAGGAATGTGTTACTTCCAATGCCACCTAGTTGCATGTGGAGGTAGCATTCCCCTTAGAAGTTGAGCATTGCAACAGTTTTTTACGGTGGTTTAGGCTGAAAACTAAAGCACACATTGCTTGTAGACTATACAAACAAAATGGCTTTCAGAAGCACTCCTGGTCTGTTCCCCTGGTAAACCAATTTCACACTTTTGGGAGGAGGAGGAGATGTGTGTGTTGGCCTTATTATGTTTGGGACTATGTTGGGAAATAAATAAATGATTTCGAAACTTAAATAATTGTAATTTGATGTACTTTTTGCCCTCATCTTGTTATTTTGTTATTGTTTGTGGTCTACAAAGCATCTGTGTGGATTAATTCTCAGCCTATCCTCGTAATAATGTTAATGACTTCGTTCATTGCTCTGTGGATTTCAAACTGAATCCAATATTCCATAAATTAACTTAGAATACCTTGTCCAAATTCCCAAAACAACTATTGTTACCTAACGAGTTATAAATGTGGGAGTTTCGGCGGAAATATTAAAATGGAGTGTGTGATATCCTGTTTTTTCTAAAACAATTGATGGGTCAGGGTTGTTGGAATTGGAGCAGAGTATTCCGGATGCCTTACTTTACCAATGGAAGCACTGAACGCTTGAATGTTTGAATCCATCCGATTGTAAATGTGGATAATTCATCTTCAACTGACTGCACTCCACAATGGCTGATATATATATATATATATATATCGTAGAATTTATAAGGAGGGAATCTGGCCGGAAGACTTTGTGAGATCAGTTTTAGTTCCTATTCCGAAAAAGGTAAAGGCATGATGGAAGGAAGCATGGTGGAAGACGCAGTGCGAGGATATGGAAAGTGTGCAGAGGAAGGGTGAAATCGGTGCGCTGTACAGCAAAGTTAAATCGTTATCGGGAAGTAAGAAAGGAAGAGCTATGCTAACAGTTAGAGATAAGGCGGGTAAGGTAATAGTTGACGCAGGAGAGATCCAAGAGAGATGGAAGGAGTATATAGAAGAACTGTATAGTAAAGAACTCAGACCAACAAAGTTAGGCATTGAAAAATAAAATGACGTAGAGGAGGACAGCTTAGGTCCAGGCATACTAGACAATGAGATAGAAAGGGCATTAAGGGAGATGAAACTAAATAAGGCCGTGGGGGTGGATAACATTCCCGTGGAACTTTTAAAATGCTTAGGAAAATGTGGGAGGAGGAGGCTATATGGGCTGATCCGTAGTATTTATGAGGAGGGAATCTGGCCGGAAGACTTTGTGAGAGCAGTTTTAGTTCCTATTCCGAAAAAGGTAAAGGCCACGTCATGTGAGGACTATAGGACAATTAGTTTGATATCCCACGCAGCTAAGGTTGTTCTCAGGATCATAAACAAAAGGATAGAGAGAGAGTAGGGCAAATGATTAATACTTAGGGGATGATCAGTTTGGGTTTAGGAAGGGGAGAGGTACGCGTGATGCCATTGCAGTAATGAGATTATTAATCGAGAGGAATATAGAATACAATCAGGAGACGTATTTGCCTGTTTCGTAGATTTCGAAAAAGCGTTTGATAGAGTGAATTGGGAAAAACTAAATAGTATATTGCAGAAAATAGGAATATATTGGAATAGGGAAAGGAGGCTAATCCGCAACCTGTACATGTCTCAGACTGCTCAGGTGCGGGTGGGAAACGGGAAGTCAGGATGGGCAGTGTTAGGAGGAGGTGTATGGTATGGGGTGTCCACTATCACCGTTGCTGTTCAACCTGTATGCAGAGGAAATGATGAAAGATAGGCATTATGGGAAGAACTGGAGGTAGGAATGAAAGTGGGCGGGGAATTCGTAAAATCAGTTAGGTTTGCTGATGACCAAGCTTCAGTTTGTCAGTCAGCCAAGGGGCTGCAAGCATTGCTGAGTGAATTGGATATTCAGTGCAATATATATATGGGATGAGAATCAATATTAATAAAACAAAGGTTATGCGATTTTCTAGAAAGAAAAAGGCCAAGCTTAACATTAATAATAGGAGGGCAATTTAACTAGAGCAGGTAAAACAGTTTATACTTATCTCAGAAGTGTTTTGGACCAACATGGTCAAAGTAGTAGGGACGTAAGGAGAGGAATTGCGCAATTAGGCAAAGAGGCTTTCAGACAAGGATGAGGAAATTAAGATGAGAGGGACGTTGAGTAAGGATGTTAAGAAAAGACTCGTTAAGAAACTTTGATATGGAGCGTAGCTATAAGTATGTGGCTATGGAAACGTGGTCATTGAAGCAGGAGGATATACGCAGACTGGGGGCTATTGTAGATATGTGGGTGTGGAGAAGAATGGAGAAGGTGAAATGGACAGAGAAGAAAACAAATAAGGAAGTACTTGGTATAGTGGGCAAAGAGAGGGGTTTGTTGGGAGAAATCCTGTGGAGGCAGGAATAGTGGATGAAGGGGGTGTTGACCGGCAGTGGGATGTTGAAGACTGTGATAGAGGGTAGAATGTTGGGCAAAAGAGGAAAGGGAAGAAACAGGAAAGGGATGTTGGACGGGATGAAGGGAGGAAGAAAGTACTCGGAGATGAAGAGGGACCTGATATAGAGTAGGAGGATGGATTTTATTTATTTTTTTATTTATTTAGTAAAAATTGTGCACATACAGCAGGATTGCCAATTTACAGTGACACGAAGTTTTGAGTTTTGTTAGGAGTAATAAACTGTTTGTTTGGTAGTTGTGTCCATCCAAAAACCTACCTTAACCGGTAGATTACCTTAAAAAAAATATATATATATATAGATATATATATAAAGATATATATATATATATATATATATATATATATATATATATATATATATATATATATATATATATATATATATATATATATATATATATATATATATATATATATATATAAATGCACATACATTTATATACGAGGGTCATCCGGAAAGTAGTACCCGTTCGTGAAATAAAGACACAAAAGTAAATATTAACAAACATAAAAAATTTTATTTGAAAGAGGATACTTTAAACTACTTCTCAACATAATCTCCAAGCAAATTAAGGCATTTGTCATAACGTGTGACAAGTTTCTGTATTCCTGCTGCATAGTCCTTCGCCGCCAGCTCATTGAGATGCGCGAGGGACCCATCTTGCACAAATTTTTGCATAATGCAGATGGTGTTTAACAATTTCATGAACAATTGTTCGAGAAACATTGGGAAAATGCTCACAGATGTCATCAATTGTGACGCGCCGATCGTTCCTCACGAATTCGTCAACTGAGCTCACCAGTTGGTCTGTAATGACAGACGGTCTCTCCGAACGCTCATCGTCGTGTGTGTTCCCCCTCCCCATGTTGAAGTTGCGACACCACCGCCGAACAGACGACTCGTCCATTACATTGTCTCCATACACCTCCTTTAATTGGCGATGAATATCACATGGGCGAACGTTTCTTGCATTGAGGAATTTAATCACTGCCCTCACTTCACAACTGGCGGCGTTCTCAATTTTTTTAAACATTGTAAACAATCACAGAAACAACACAGGCAATGCTAGCGTCACGCAACTTGGCTCAGAGAAGGCAGACAAGCCACTGAAGCTATCTGACCTCGTCCAGCGGCTACTCGCGTCGTCAGCACTTCATGCGGCACGAACGGGTACTACTTTCCGGATAACCCTCGTGTGTGTGTGTGTGTATATATATATATATATATATATATATATATATATATATATATATATATATATATATATATATATATATAGATATATATTTATATATTTATAAAACGCAAAACATAGCCACCTTATCTGCATCACTTGAACTATGAATACTAATTGGTGACCTCTGGTATGTGTGTATTAGTAATTTATGTATATATATATATGTTTATTTTTGTTTTTTAATCACTTTCAAGGCAGTCGCGAGCCATGCACCAATGAAGGTGGAGAGGTTTCTGTGCACAGCATTAAGGATATAAGATGCTTCACTTGCATGTGCAAGGTAAGGAGACCTCCTTATGTTTATATATATTTGTTCTTAAAAATAGGTGGACCACCCGACATTTTGATGCTATATGGTACTCAGTTACTTAATGTGTTACTGTTACTCCCTTCCTGCTAATATGTTCCTGCTACTCCGTTCCTGTTACTCGGATCCTATTCCGAAATTCCTGTTCCCTACGACTGTTACATGTGTGCTTTACCCGATAACATATTTCCTTTTGAAGGCTAATCCCGAGAAGTACCCGACCCAAAGAAGGAAACAAAAGAATTTTTGGGAAAAAAGTATTTATTTATCAACTTAATCTTCATTTCAGCTCTATAAAACACTTTTTCCAGAGATAATCAATAAGCTCGATACCCTTTTCTATATAATAAGAACTGTCTTTCTCATCAAAATAGCCGTTAACTGAAGCTGCCATCATTTCTTCAATGGTTTGGAATATCTTTGACCTCTGAGGCATTTTTATTGAGTTTTTGGATTGACAATAATCCAAGGGGGGGCCAAATCTGTGGCGAATGACGTGAAGATGTTTCAATTTAGGGTGTTTAGCAAAGTTTAACAGCCAACAAAGCGGAATTTTTGTGCTGTTTCATAGCAATGGATGAAACATGGGTCCATTACTTCACACTCGAGACAAAAGAACAATCAAAAGAATGGATTTAAAAGGGAGAACCGACTCCAAAGAAGGCAAAGACCGTTTAATCTCCAGACAAGGTCATGGCATTGGTTTATATGGATGTACGTGGGATAATTTTCATTGAATACCATCTTGAAAAAGGATAAACTATCCCCGGCGGGTATTATGCCAACTTATTGCCATGTTTAAAGCCAAGAAATCAAGCGAAAGCGTCCCCATTTGGCTCTAGAATAAAGTGTTCGTTCCATCAAGACAATATTCACCAGCTTATGAATAAGTCATGTTGCAAATGGCCGAAATTCATTGAATTATAGTTTAAAATTGCTCGTAACTCAGGCTCACCCTATTTTCGCCAGATTTAGCTCTCCCTATCGGGTTATTTTCTCTATTTGCAAACTTGAAAATAATGGCTCGGATGGTCAAAAAATTTGGAACCGTTGAAGAAGTGATGTCGTGTGGTAGTCAATGGCTTTTTTGAGAAGCAAGACAGTTCTTATTATATACAGAAAAGGGTATCAAACTTATTGATATTCGCTGGGAAAAGTGTTTTACAGAGCTGAAATGGAGATTATGTAGAAAAATAAACAAATTTTTGTGTCCAAAATTCACGTGATTTCATTATTGGGTTGGGTACTTCTGGGGGATTGGTGCAGTGGCTATCGTATTGGCTTCCCACCCAGTGGGCTCGGGTTCAAATCCTGGTGGTGTTGAATATTTTCCAGAGCTATCCCTAATTGAGGTGCTTTGTGGAGGGCACTTTGAGTGAGAGTACGCCGTCCGTCGGATGGGACGTTAAACTGATTGACCCCTTGGCGCCTTTCTTAAAGAGTAGTAGGCTAATGCGGACGCCAGGTTTCTCTCTCCACCCTTCACCCTTTCACCCATACATCCCTAATGGTGCAAATTACCTCAGCTGTCAGTCACAGCCTCCCATAAAATACTACTACTACTCTGGTACTTCTGGGATTAACCTCGTGCTGGAACTTGTTCCTGTGACCAGTTTTCATTATGTTACTTCGTATTTGTTTAATGCTACTCGGTTCTGTTATGCAGTGTTCCTATCTCGTTATGTTACTTGTTACGGTGCTGTTATTCAGTCACTGTTCCTATCTCGTTATGTAATTTTCCCACAGGCACTCATTCGATCTGTATAACTAATTATAATAATCACCCCATTTCCCAGCCGTTAGATGGAAATTTGATTTTTAAAGTTATGATGTAAAGGAAAATTTAATAT
Source organism: Hetaerina americana (assembly GCF_022747635.1). Classification (NCBI taxonomy): domain Eukaryota; kingdom Metazoa; phylum Arthropoda; class Insecta; order Odonata; family Calopterygidae; genus Hetaerina; species Hetaerina americana. Next base: position 490,681 of record NW_027286721.1, read on the forward strand.
TTAAACTATTAGTAGGTACAGGTTTTGGTATATCAATATTAATTCATCTTAGAATTCTTAGAAATTCGTCATCGCTGGGTCAAAGTGCATCTCTCTTTTAATGGCCTTGTGTCAGTGTTTTGGAAGGGCAATTTATGTTTAAATGCAATTCTGTCAGGAGAAAATCTTCTCTCTCTCTTTTCAATATCCAAAGAGGGTATTGGCTGAAAAGTAAAGCACTCATGCTTTCTATATATCACAAGCAAAATGAGCTTCAAAAGGGGAAATAAGGGGGAAATGTTACTTCCACATGCCACATGGTTGCATGTGGAAGTAACAATCCCCTTACATGAGAGCATTTAAGAGTTATTCACCCAAGGTAGGCTGGAAACTGATGCACACATGCTTTAAGATTAAAAGAAATAAAATGACCTTCAGAAGCCCTCCTGGTATGGGCATGTGGAAGTAACATTCCCCTTGCATTAGATCATTTGAAGAGTTATTCACCCAAGGTAGGCTGGAAACTAATGCACACATGCTTTTAGACTAAAAGAAATAAAATGACCTTCAGAAGCACTCCTGGTATGGGCATGCGGAAGTAACATTCCCCCTTAAAATGCATCTGCAGGTTTGAGGTCATTACATTCATCCAGTGTACTTTGAGAAGCAGAAGTATGAAGACGTGTATTAGTACTTCAAACAAAATGACCTTCATTAGCCATCCTGGTTCACGCATGTGGAAGTAACATTCCCCTTAAAGTAGAACACTTCAAGAGTGATTCAAACAGGGTAGGCTGATAAATAATGCACACATGCTTTGTTGATCACAAACAAAATGACCTTTAAAAGCACTCTAGCTGTGGCATGTGGAAGTAACATTCTCCTTAAATGTGAGCATATCACGAGTTATTCGCATGGGGTAGGTTGAAAACTAATGCACACATGCTTTGTTGGCCACAAACAAATTGCCCTTCAGAAGCACTCCTGATGTGGCATGTGGAAGTAACATTCCCCTTGAAGTAGAGCACTTTAAGAGTCATTCACATGGGGTAGGTTGAAAACTAATGCCCATATGCTTGTGGATCAGTACTTCTGCTTCTCAATGTACACTGGATGAATAATGTGACCTGAAGCCTGCCGATGCGTATTGAGGGGGAATGTTACTTCCACATGCCACCAGACCAGGAGTGCTTTTGAAGGTCATTTTGTTTGTATAGTCTACAAGCTTGTGATTCCATTAGTTTTCAGCCTCCTACCCTTGTATGTTAATTCAATTTCTGAGGTAAGAGAACTGAATGTGCTTAAACTTGCAGCGGCTGTTTTTGATGCTTATATGGTACTAAAATCATGGGAAAAGTGTATAAAACACCTTTGCCAAAACAAGTCAACTTTATGGTGTGAAATCAAATGTTTTGAGGTGTCAAATGGATCACTTTTCGCTGAGCAGACGTTAATAAGTTGGTAAGGGAATATTAAAATTCAGTTCTCGTCGTTTTTGTTAGTATAATGGGGTATTCTGGTTGTGTAAGCATCCCGTCCACCCAATCGTAGGTAAGCGTCCCGTCCACCCTGTTAGGGTGTAAATAATCCATATATGTGCTCATTGCAATTTGCATCGTTTTTTGTTCTTCCACAGAATGGTTTTGTTGAGTGTCAGCGTCAAGGTTGCGCAAACCAACTGGGCTGCTATATGCTTATGGAGCTGGAGAAGGACCAGTGCTGCCAACAGTGCAAAGGTCAGTGTGCTGAATTTGAAACTATTGATGAAAAAGACATCCGAATACTAAATTGTCTGACGTCAGACTCAAAAAGGTTATTCCGAAAAAAGCTTTAAAGGCAGAATTCGAAAGTTGGGAGTATCCTGAGTGTATTGGCATCAAATGGATGTGTTTTGATGATGATATAAGCAGCATTAATGGGGTAACTAATTGAAACAAAGTATTTATTCAAATAATCTCGTCTCCTATTCAAATAAACGTACTGTACGGAAGTATTCTGGACAAGAAATGTGCCTGCTGGTGTAATCTGAGATGCCGTGACCTGGACTATAACCTCCGGTGCACAGTATAGCGATGATATTTGCCTCCTGAGACACAATGAGCTGTCTTCCGTGCTTCTGGCGGATGGTACGAGCTTTGCATATGGTTGTATCACTCATGTTAGTTACTCTGTTGTCCTAGTTTAAATACTGTTTGTTGTTGAATAAACGGAAATTAAGAATGAAATAAACAGAGCTACGAATCAACATACCAAGTACTTCTATGGTGTAGTGCTGTGGTAATAATTATTGTAAGAAATTAAATTGAAATGTACTGTTTAGATATTAAGCTAAGGTTGATAAAAATGCTCTGAAGAAGAAGATAAAACATCATTTTTCTAAGTGGATTAATAAGCGTTTTATTAGAAAGATGGCCGGAGACAAGACAAGGCAAAGACGGATTAAGATGCAAGGCCTCTTTTATAAAGACCTTCTAAGATCCACCTGCGTTATTTGACGTTGATACGACATTGATCATGTGTGCAATGGTCCCTTGTCCTTCCTTACTGATCAGATCAGTCATTATAATAACTGTGATCTGAATGATATTAGCTGAACAGTGAACTGAATTTCAATGGAAACTCAACACTGCCCACACACAGGCTAATATTTTAACCGACTCAAGGCAATGGGCATGAATCCATGATGACACACCAATGATACCATCAGTGCATCTGCTGTACATAATTCCGAGAGCATTGATATGTTCTCTTCCAGTTTCTGGCATTAAAAAATTCAATCGCCTTAGATCCTTTCATCACAATCCTCCTTATTAATCTTAAAATAGATCTCGCCTCCCTTTGGGACTTTTCAACCTATATATTCCCAATAAAATGCAAATTACAAATAAGTGATGTGGAAGGGACATTGTATATATCACTGGGCAAAAGACGATATGAGTGGAAGACAGACAGACTAAATAATAAAGGCAAGAAGACACTACGATAGAGAAGTAATTGAAAAAAGCCTTCAATTGGGACTTTCAATCATATATTCCCCATAAAATGTGATGATGAGGGGATATATATATCACTTGGGCACAAGATGTGTTGAAGACAGAAAAATAAAGCAAGAAATGATGATAGAAAACTAATTAAAAGCCTCCCAACTGAACTGCCTTTAACCCTCTTAGTGCAGTGGGCCGATATATCGGCTTTTGTGTTCCTGGCGAAAAGTGCGGCGGGCCGATATATCGGCTCTTGCGTAGGCTATTGTTTTAATAGTTGTAACTTATGGTTTTTTCTTTAATAATTTAATGGTTTTTGTGCTATCAACAGGCTGAATTCCATAGAATTATATAATTAATTTTTTAATTTTTTATTAGCAATTTTAAATGCTTTTCAAAAAGTATAATCCTTACTATAATTTTAGGTTCAGTTTTGTACATGTCGGGAAGCTCTGCCTAATTGTTTGCTCGTTTTTTTTCTGAGTGGTCTTTCCACTATGAAAAGCCACCAAAAGGCTACTAATTAACCTGCGTTCATCTGTAATCTCTTGAATGTGTTATGGTGTGGTGGTGTTGATATATAGCTGCTTATTCAGACTTTGTTGATACGATGGAAATGAGAGCACTGCTTTGTAATCATTTTGGTTTCTCTTGCCATCCATCCTATCCAATCAATTGCACCCTGTGTGTTGGATTACATTGTCAGTAGTTCTCTGTGAGTTAGAACTTAGTTTTTTCCTTCCTTTAGATTGTAAGCACATTGCCGCAGTCTCAAGGGAAGTGGAAAAGTCCCAATTTGACTCAGTGAGATCAGCCTTTTCAACAAAATCGAACTATGCAGAGGCTGACAAAAAAATTTGTAACTCACTGGTTTTTCTTTATTTATTTATAATATTTTCTACATGTCTTTTTGATTCTTTATTATATTTAAATATCGTAGTTTAATTGAAAAATGTTTTTAAGAAAATATTAATTTTGTGTCTAAAAATCGAAATATTATTGCCAAAAAAATATTATTCAAATTTATGATACTGTAATAATTACATTTATTATTCAGATGATGTAAATGTATGACATCATTATTAAGTACAATATTATATTTTAAAATAAAAAAACTGCATATGGATATCTAAACAAATAACTTCATAATGTTTTCTTTTCCTAAGTTGATACATTTTCTTAAATTACACTTTGCACTTCTCACCAAGTACCCCTGGAATCCCCGCCGCACTAAGAGAGGGTTAAGGAAGGAGGACTTCCATAGGAGAGTGCTTCATTATTAAACAGTGGAAATGAATATAAGAAGCATAAGATGGAATATAAGAAGGAGAAGGCTTAGATAGGCATTACTACCAATGGATGGAGAGTGTACTTTGGGAGTTCTTCGGGCAAAATCATTGATTTAGACTAGGTTTAAAGCGAAATGAAGTGTCTGTGGCCTCAGTTGGCGTGCATTTATTGGGCAGACGTCGTATATTGAAGGCAATATAATCACTCATGAGGCACACTAATATATTCAAGTAATTAGCCTATTTATCTTGTCTCCGTTTATCAACAAAACTTGTGTATTGATGAATTGCCATTATATATATGTATGTATGTATATATATATATATATATATATATATATATATATATATATATATATATATATATATATATATATATATATATATATATATATATATATATATACATATATTTACATATATATATATATATATATATATATATATATATATATACATATATATATATATATATATATACATATATATATATATATATATATATATATATATATATATATATATATATATATATATATTTAGTAGGTGATTGTAGAGATCACCCAGTTATATGGGCTGATCCGTAGTATCTATGAGGAAGGAATCTGGCCGGTAGACTTTGTGAGATCAGGTTTACTTCCTATACCGAAGAAGGTAAAGGCTACATCATGTGAGGACTACAGGACAATTAGTTTGATATCACATGCAGCTAAAGTTGTTCTTAGGATCATAAACAAAAGGATAGAGAGTAGGGCAAATGATTACATAGGGGATGATCAGATTATGGATTTAGGAAGGGGAGAGGTACGCATGTGATGCAATTGCAGTAATAATGAGATTATTAATCGAGAGAGGAATATAGAACACAACCAGGACGTATTTGCCTGTCTCGCAGATTTCGAAAAAGCGTTTGATAGAGTGAATTGGGAAAAACTAATGAGTATATTGCAGAAAATAGGAATAGATTGGAGGGAAAGGAGGCTAATCCGCAACCTGTACATGTCTCAGACTGCTTTAAGGTGCGGGTGGGGAACGGGGAGTCCGGTTGGGGAGTGTTAGGAAGAGATGTAAGGCAGGGTTGCCCATTATCACCGTTGCTGTTCAACCTGTATGCAGAGGAAATGATTAAATAGAGGCATTATGGGAAGAACTGGAGGTAGGAATGAAAGTTGGCGGGGAATTCATTTAAAATCAGTTGGGTTTGATTCAATGACCAAGCTTTAGTTTGTCAGTCAGCCAATAGAGGGGTTGCAAGCATTGCTTAGTGAATTGGAAATTCAGTGCGATAGATATATGGGATGAGAATCAATATTTATAAAACAAAGGTTATGCGATAATCTAGAAAGAAAAAGGCTTCAGCTAAGCATTATAAATAGGAGGGCAATTAAACTAGAGCAGGTAGAACAGTTTAATACATATCTCGGTAGTGTTTTGGACCAACACGGTCAAAGTAGTAGGGACGTAAGGAGAAGAATTGCGCTAGGCAAAGAGGCTTTCAGACAAGGAGGAGGAAGTTGATGACAGGGACTTTGAGTAAGGATGTTAAGAAAAGACTCGTTAGAAAACTTTGATATAGAGTGTAGCTATGTGTGGCTGTGGAAACGTGGTCATTGAAGCAGGAGGATAGACGTAGATTGGAGGCTATTGTAGATTTGTGGGTGTGGAGAAGAATGGAGAAGGTGAGATGGACCAAAAGAAGGAAAACAAATGAGGAAGTCCTTGGTATGGTGGGCGAAGAGAGGGGTTTGTTGGGAGATATTACTAAGGAGGAGGCAGGAAAAGTGGATAAAGGGGGTGTTGACCAGCAGTAGTAGGATGTTGAAGACTGTAATAGAGGGGAGAATGTTAATGGCAAACGAGGAAAGGGAAGGAACAGGATAGGGATGTTGGGCAGGATGAAGGGAGGAAGAAAGTACTGAAGAGCTGAAGAGGGGACCTGATGTAAAGTAGGATGTTGTGTTTTGCTAGGGGTCATAAACTATATAATTAGTAATTATGTCCATCCAAAAACCTACCTGAACCGGTAGATTACCTAATAATAATAATATATATATATAATACACTAAATCCATTTTGCAGGCTGTGTGTGGGAAGGTGTAGAGCACCCGTCCGGTTCGGAGTGGACCGCAAAAGGTGATGCGTGCCGCATTTTCCGTTGTCTTGGTGGTGTGATCACTGAGACAAAAGTGCTGTGCCATACTCCATGCCAGGAACCGATGCCGCCTCGAGAGGGGGAGTGCTGTCCTGCTTGCCAAGGTTTGTTCATTTCTCGAATTATCTGGTGGATTATGCCACCCCAATCCGTCTACTCAAATTATTTGACGTTAATCTATTTAATCTTGTTTATAAAGTGATGATTGACTCTGTGGTTTAATTGGAATAGTTGAAAGACGTCGGTGGGATTAGTGTCGCCTTGACGAGGAATGTCCAGTTGACGTCAGAAGTGATTTTTGACCTTTTTTTAAGTTTAATTTGAATGAATGGTTTGACTTTCAATGAGTTAAACATACTGTTGGGGGCTAGGGGTTTTTTCGTCCCGTGTATTTGTGCTTTTAGGGAGTAATTATGTACTTTAACTGACAAAACAGAATGTTTAGTGATGAGAAAAACTCCTTTCAACATTTCCGAGTTTAAACACAGTCCTGTTGTTGAATTTCTGCCTTCACGTCATCATCATCCGAAGTGTATTGATTACCCTTTGAGGTATCTCTTGAGTTTTATAAGGAAAAACAATTAGAAATCTCTAAAAGTGCAAAGGCATGGCAAGGGAATGAGGAGGATTTTTAAGGCAAAACAATTTCAGAGTGAAAAAATATTTGCCTTGACCGGGATTTGAACCCTGATCCCTTCAAATCAAGTCGACTGCAAGTCGAATGTGTGCATAAGTTTTCATCCTACCCCATGTGAATAACTCTTGAAGTGCCTACTTTAAGGGGAATGTTACTTCCACATGCCACCACTTGGCATGTGGAAGTAACATTACCCTCTTTTCCCCTCTCTGAAGGTCATTTCGTTTGTACTCCACAAGCATGTGTGCATAAGTTCTCATCCTACCCCGTGTAAATAACTCGTGAAGTGCTCTACTTCAAGGGGAATGTTACTTCCACATGCCACCACCTGGCATTTGGAATTAACATTACCCTCTTTTCCCCTTTCTGAAGGTCATTTCGTTTGTGCTCTACGATCATGTGTGCATAAGTTTTCATCCTACCCCGTGTGAATAACTCTTGAAGTGCTCTACTTCAAGGGGAATGTTACTTCCACATGCCACCACTTGGCATGTGGAAGTAACATTGTTGTTACTTCCACATGCCAAGTTTTATTGTTTATATTTTTGTGATGACAAATTGCATTTGGTGCACATTGATGAGAGTGTCTCGTTATTTATTGCGTCCGTGTGTCTCGCTCGCTTGTCCGCAGGGTGCCTCATCAATGGTCAAGAGGTCGGCTCGGAAAGGGACGCGATGATCCCAGAAGACCCCTGCCTCACGTGTCACTGCAGGGAGGGCCCTCCTGGACGGCGCAGTTTGACCTGCACCAAAATGGCGTGCCCCGTGCTCCAGTGTCCACCCTCGAGGCAGACGAGAGCGCCGGGGGAATGCTGTCCTGTCTGCAAAGGTGAGCGTGATGCATGCAACAATGGGGGCTTCATACAAGAGAGAGATAGAGAGTGTTTGCGTTACTGCGTCAAATACTACTTAGATGAGGGGGTGGTGGGGTTCATCAGTTTAAGACGTTCCTCTGTTCCCATGTGCTGTTACATGTTAAATGTGTTCCGGTTTCTGTTCCTTCAGGTATCTGTTACTTTGGGTGACAGTGACAAACCATGACGTACTCTACGCATACGTCAAGTACTATGAATTATCATAAAGAAGTGCTACGAATGAGAATAAATGAAGTGTAGATTTGCACATAGAAAAGAAAAAGTATATATATGTGTGTGTGTGGGTGTGTATATATATTTTTTTAAAGTAATCTACCGGTTAAGGTAGGTTTTTGGATGGACACAACTACCAAACAAATATTTTATTACTCCTAACAAAACATAAAATCCATCATCCTACTCTATATCAGGTCCCTCTTCATCTCTGAGTACTTTCTTCCTCCCTTCATCCCTTTTCCAAGACATCCTTATCCAGTTCCTTCCCTTTCCTCATTTGCCCTTAACATTCTCCCCTCTATTACAGTGTTCAACATCCCACTGCTGGTCAACACCCCCTTCATCCACTTTTCCTGCCTCCATAGTAATATCTCCCAACAAACCCCTCTCTTCGCCCACCATACCAAGTACTTCCTCATTTGTTTTCTTCTCTGTCCATTTCACCTTCTCCATTCTTCTCCACACCCACATTTCAAAAGCCTCCAGTCTACGTCTATCCTCCTGCTTCAATGACCACGTTTCCGCTCCGTACATAGCTACGCTCCATATCAAAGTTTTTACGAGTCTTTTCTTAACATCCTTACTCAAAGTCCCCGTCATCAACTCCCTCCTCCTTGTGAAAGCCTCTTTGCCTAGCGCAATTCTTCTTCTTACGTCCCTACTACTTTGACCGTGTTGGTCCAAAACACTACCGAGATACGTAAACTGTTCTACCTGCTCTAGCTTTTGCCCTCCTATTTTAATGTTAAGCTTGGCCTTTTTCTTTCTAGAAAATCGCATAACCTTTGTTTTATTAATATTGATTCTCATCCCATACCTGTCGCACTGAATTTCCAATTCACTAAGCAATGCTTGCAGCCCCTTGGCTGACTGACAAACTAAAGCTTGGTCATCAGCAAACCTAACTGATTTTACGAATTCCCCGCCCACTTTCATTCCTACCTCGAGTTCATCCCATGCCTCTTTGATCATTTCTTCTGCGTACAGGTTGAACAGCAACGGTGATAATGGGCAACCCTGCCTTACACCCCTTCCTAACACTGCCCATCCTGACTCTCCGTTTCCCACCCTCACCTGAGCAGTCTGAGACATGTACAGGTTGCGGATTAGCCTCCTTTCCCTCCAATCTATTCCTATTTTCTGCAATATACTCATTAGTTTTTCCCAATTTACTCTATCAAACGCTTT